>NC_091163.1:9817709-9882709 GCF_040958095.1 Procambarus clarkii
TAGAGGTGTGGGTGTGGCTGTGGGAACATGAGTGTAGAGGCGTGGCTGTGGCTGTGGGAACATGAGTGTAGAGGCGTGGGTGTGGCTGTGGGAACATGAGTGTAGAGGCGTGGGTGTGGCTGTGGGAACTTGAGTGTAGAGGTGTGGGTGTGGCTGTGGGAACTTGAGTGTAGAGGCGTGGCTGTGGCTGTGGGAACATGAGTGTAGAGGCGTGGCTGTGGGAACTTGAGTGTAGAGGCGTGGCTGTGGATGTGGCTGTGGGAGAACATGAGTGTAGAGGTGTGGCTGTGGCTGTGGGAACTTGAGTGTAGAGGCGTGGCTGTGGCTGTGGGAACTTGAGTGTAGAGGCGTGGCTGTGGCTGTGGGAGAACATGAGTGTAGAGGCGTGGCTGTGGCTGTGGGAGAACATGAGTGTAGAGGCGTGGGTGTGGCTGTGGGAGAACATGAGTGTAGAGGCGTGGGTGTGGCTGTGGGAACTTGAGTGTAGAGGCGTGGGTGTGGCTGTGGGAGAACATGAGTGTAGAGGCGTGGATGTGGCTGTGGGAGAACATGAGTGTAGAGGCGTGGCTGTGGCTGTGGGAACTTGAGTGTAGGGTGTGTAGCTCACTCCCACCATGAGAGAGGTGGGAGATGAAACTGCTCAAAATGCCACACCCACTACACCTAATTAATCTTTGTATGTGCTTCCTCTCTCTCATTTTTCCCGCTTTATTCGTCAACATTTACGTCTTCTATTTGTCCCCCATTTATGCCCCTATTCTTTCCCCCTTTCTGCCATACTCCTCACCTATATGTATTATGTACCTGACCTCCCTAATGGTGTAAATCCATTACGCAAATTACAGCAACAACGCCAACTACCGTCTCATCACTTGAGAATGAACCATGTAGATTCGAAACTTTGTGTAAATTTATAATCAGTGAAATGCATTCTACAGTTAATTATTCTTTTAATTTGCCTCGAACAAAGATGACATTTGGAGAAATCGTCTTCCAATTAAACTAAGATGCAAGAACAGTAGTCAGAGGGATAGAAGCTCTAAAGAAGAAAATAATCAACGCAGAATATGTTGCCATATTCAATGAAACATGTCAAGATGACAACCTGCTGACATAACTGTCTCTGCTTCTTCATAACTGTCTCTGCTTCTTTATAACTGTCTCTGCTTCTTTATAACTGTCTCTGCTTCTTTATAACTGTCTCTGCTTCTTCATAACTGTCTCTGCTTCTTCATA
The DNA here is from genome assembly GCF_040958095.1 of Procambarus clarkii. NCBI lineage: Eukaryota > Metazoa > Arthropoda > Malacostraca > Decapoda > Cambaridae > Procambarus > Procambarus clarkii. The sequence continues at coordinate 9,818,946 of NC_091163.1, forward strand.
ACTGTCTCTGCTTCTTCATAACTGTCTCTGCTTCTTTATAACTGTCTCTGCTTCTTTATAACTGTCTCCACTTCTTCATAACTGTCTCTGCTTCTTCATAACTGTCTCTGCTTCTTCATAACTGTCTCCACTTCTTCATAACTGTCTCCACTTCTTTATATCTGTCTCCACTTCTTTATAACTGTCTCCACTTCTTCATATCTGTCTCCACTTCTTTATATCTGTCTCCACTTCTTTATAACTGTCTCCACTTCTTTATAACTGTCTCCACTTCTTCATAACTGTCTCTGCTTCTTCATAACTGTCTCTGCTTCTTCATAACTGTCTCCACTTCTTCATAACTGTCTCCACTTCTTCATAACTGTCTCCACTTCTTCATAACTGTCTCCACTTCTTCATAACTGTCTCCACTTCTTCATAACTGTCTCCACTTCTTCATAACTGTCTCCACTTCTTCATAACTGTCTCCACTTCTTCATATCTGTCTCCACTTCTTTATATCTGTCTCCACTTCTTTATAACTGTCTCCACTTCTTTATAACTGTCTCCACTTCTTCATAACTGTCTCTGCTTCTTCATAACTGTCTCTGCTTCTTCATAACTGTCTCCACTTCTTCATAACTGTCTCCACTTCTTCATAACTGTCTCCACTTCTTCATAACTGTCTCCACTTCTTCATAACTGTCTCCACTTCTTCATAACTGTCTCCACTTCTTCATAACTGTCTCCACTTCTTCATAACTGTCTCCACTTCTTCATAACTGTCTCCACTTCTTCATAACTGTCTCCACTTCTTCATAACTGTCTCCACTTCTTCATAACTGTCTCCACTTCTTCATAACTGTCTCCACTTCTTCATAACTGTCTCCACTTCTTCATAACTGTCTCCACTTCTTCATAACTGTCTCCACTTCTTCATAACTGTCTCCACTTCTTCATAACTGTCTCCACTTCTTCATAACTGTCTCTTACATACTTCCCGGAAGTCTTCTAAGGGGGTCTTAAATATCTCAAAAGATAGCGAGACAGGAAGCCTTCGGCGTCTTGTCAAACTCTTCCAAAAACGGACGGAAAATCTTTTTGTGTGGGAAGCTGCTCTGTCGGAGATTTATTATCCTGGGTGTTGTATTCTACAGTTGTATTTACCCCTGAAGGGGGGGCCTGACGGGTGAGTGAACAGCGCTCGGGATGCGTAGTCTTTAGGTTCCGGGTTCGACCCCCGGCAGAGACGGAAACAGAGTTGCTTTTACCCTGATGCCCTTTGTTACCTAGGAGTAAATAGGTACCTGGGAGTTAGACAGCTGCTACGGGCTGCTTCCTGGGGGTGTGTGTAACAAAAAGGAGGCCTGGTCGAGAACCGAGCCGCGGGGGCGCTAAGCCCCGAAATCATCTCAAAAAGAAGATCTCAGGAAGATAACCTCTCCAACAACAGTTATCTTGACCGCAATATAACATCTTACTTGGCAGCTGAAGTGTTGTAATATTTATTTTTGAAGTAGAATTATTTTTAATTCAGGGATCCTTGGTATTGTATCAAGATATCCATGGAAGATATCGGAGATTATCGTGGGTGATATCGTAAATTATCGTGGAATAATATCGTTGATTATCGTGGATGATATCGTAAATTATCGTGGATGATATCGTAGATTATCGTGAATGATATCATAGATTACTATGTATGATATCCTGGTCCATTCCCTCACCAAACATACAGTTTTCTCACAAGTCAATCTCCAAGTTCTCCACGTCTCTCTATCTCTCGGTAGATTAACGCCTTATCTCATATGTATCTGTATCTCTCTCTATCTCTCTCTACTCGTTGTTCGCTATTCTATGTCTTCCTCTTTCTTCTGCTATCACTGCCTCGGGCTGATATCACTGCCTCGGGCTGATATCACTGCCTCGGGCTGATATCACTGCCTCGGGCTGATATCACTGCCTCGGGCTGATATCACTGCCTCGGGCTGATATCACTGCCTCGGGCTGATATCACTGCCTCGGGCTGATATCACTGCCTCGGGCTGATATCACTGCCTCGGGCTGATATCACTGCCTCGGGCTGATATCACTGCCTCGGGCTGATATCACTGCCTCGGGCTGATATCACTGCCTCGGGCTGATATCACTGCCTCGGGCTGATATCACTGCCTCGGGCTGATATCACTGCCTTTGTTATTAATGTTGCTCAATTAAGAATATTATGCTATAATACAAATATTCTCTTTACGTAAACATCTCCTTAATCACCAGAAACATTCCAAATACATAACCACCCAACCATCAAACCGCTGTATTGTTCTGTATTACCTCAAACACATCAAAGGTTGCTGGCTCAGTTTTGAAACAGCTTCAGAAGTTAGCAGTTTTAAAGACCTCCTGAGCTCCAGAGAGACAGCGAGAGAGAGAGAGAGAGAGAGAGAGAGAGAGAGAGAGAGAGAGAGAGAGAGAGAGAGAGAGAGAGAGAGAGAGAGAGAGAGAGAGAGAGAGAGACAGAGAGACAGACAGACAGACAGAGAGACAGAGAGACAGAATAATAATGAAGAGGGCCGCAATTCTTATCTATCTTCTCCCACAGTGGGACGATGGTTTAATCACGGTAAGCTGTGTGGGGGCTTTTCAATTCACCTTTTTTTTTACTTTCTGGTAAAATGGAACTTCGGAAAAATTAAGAAGGTCTTGTAAAGGAATTTTTTTTATTATTTTTTTTTGGGGGGGGGGTTGATTAGCCAGCTTGAGGCGACCTGAACTGTGAGTGAGTGAGTGAGTGAGTTTGTTTATGAGTCATGGGAGGTGATTATGTACAGCTTCACGTTTGTTTGGGAGGTGGTTATGTACAGCTTCACGTGTGTTTGGGAGGTGATTATGTACAGCTTCACGTGTGTTTTGGAGGTGATTATGTACAGCTTCACGTGTGTTTGGGAGGTGGTTATGTACAGCTTCACGTGTGTTTGGGAGGTAATTATGTACAGCTTCACGTGTGCTGGGACGTGATCATACAGCTTCACGTGTGTTGCGACGCGATCATACAGCATCACTTGTGCTGGGGACGTAAGCATACAGCTTCACGTGTGCTGGGGACGTGATCATACAGCTTCACGTGTGCTGGGGTGTGATCATACAGCTTCACCTGTGATTGGGACGTGACCATACAGCTTCACCTGTGCTTGGGACGTGACCATACAGCTTCATGTCTACTGGGGACGTGACCATACAGCTTCACGTGTGCTGGAGTGTGACCATACAGCTTCACCTGTGCTTGGGGACGTGACCATACAGCTTCACCTGTGCTTGGGGACGTGACCATACAGCTTCACCTGTGCTGGGGACGTGTTCATACAGCTTCACCTGCACTCTATCTCTCTCAGCTTACCTGATCAGCTGTGATGTTGGCCTATAATTGGTCAAATGAGTTATTGACCTGAGTGTAATGACTTACCTGTCCAGGCCCTCGAACGAGCGAGCTAAAGCTTTTTTACATTCGCTATTTTTTGTGTTGCTTTGATTCATGAGTGTGGAGAACCGCAATAGCTTTTGGCTCCTGTTTTGTAAGCTTAAAGCTCTTTTTTTTCAACAGCGATCTGTTGTATTTGGGTTTTTTTTTTTTTCCCTGAAATCCGATCAGCCAAGCGACTTACAACCGGGTCAGCCAATTACTCCAGGGATGATCACAGGCGATCAATTGAGGGATCGATGCTGCCTTCTCCGGTGCAGGGGAGAGCGGGAAGCTCTGAGCTGAAGCTCACATTAATCCTGAGGTAAAGCTTAGATTAATCGTGAGCTGACACTCTCGATTAATCTCATTGAGTCACGCATGTGCTAAGTCCCTCCCTCGGTATCCTTACTGGGGGTACGTCTACCGGTATCTTTACTGGGGGCACGTCTACCGGTATCTTTATTGGGGGTACGTCCACCGGTATCCTTACTGGGGGTACGTCCACCGGTATCCATACTGGGTGTACGTCCACCGGTATCCTTACTGGGGGTACGTCCACCGGTATCTTTACTGGGGGACGTCCACCGGTACCCTTACTGGGGGTACGTCCACCGGTATCTTTACTGGGGGTACGTCCACCGGTATCCTTACTGGGGTCACGTCCACCGGTATCCTTACTGGGGTCACGTCCACCGGTATCCTTACTGGGGGCACGTCTACCGGTATCTTTACTGGGGGACGTCTATCGGTATCCTTACTGGGGGTACGTCCACCGGTACCCTTACTGGGGGACGTCTACCGGTATCTTTACTGGGGGTACGTCCACCGGTATCCTTACTGGGGTCACGTCCACCGGTATCCTTACTGGGGGCACGTCTACCGGTATCTTTACCGGGGGACGTCTACCGGTACCCTTACTGTGGGTACGTCCACCGGTATCTTTACTGGGGGTACGTCTACCGATATCCTTACTGGGGGTACGTCCACCGGTATCCTTACTGGGTCACGTCTACCGGTATCCTTACTGGGGTACGTCCACCGGTACCCTTACTGGGGGACGTCCACCGGTATCTTTACTGGGGGCACGTCTACCGGTATCTTTACTGGGGTCACGTCCACGGTATCCTTACTGGGGGTACGTCCACCGGTATCCTTACTGGGGGACGTCCACCGGTACCCTTACTGGGGTACGTCCACCGGTACCCTTACTGGGGGTACGTCCACCGGTACCCTTACTGGGGTACGTCCACCGGTACCCTTACTGGGGGACGTCCACCGGTACCCTTACTGGGGTACGTCCACCCAGTATCCTTACTGGGGTACGTCCCTCGGTATCCTTACTGGGGCCACGTCCACCGGTATCCTTATTGGGGGTACGTCTACCCGTACCTTTACTGGGGATACGTCCACCGGTACCCTTACTGGGTCACGTCCATCGAGACTTTCAGTGGTGTGGTGAGAGAAACGTCCATCGGGGATTAACACGGTCGGCCGACACTAGGCTACACGGACACGTGTCCCTGGAGTCCGTATTTGTCTCTAATATATTTCCACGCCACTGTTGCACACACAGGAGTGACACAGGAGTGACACAGGAGTGGCACAGGAGTGACACAGGCGTGACACAGGAGTAACACAGGAGTGCCTGACCGGTGAAACTCACCTCTAGACGTAATTACAGAATTTAACCTGATGTTTAGGGACGATCCGATTTTTATAATGTTATGCTGCTCATTAGTGGGGTTGTGGTTTAAGATTCAGCTACTTAGAACAAAAGTTCCAAAGTAGCACGGGCTATGGTGAGCCCGTAGTGGACTTTCCTGGCACAGGAGCGGGGCTGTAACTGTTAGTAGGGTTCCAGACGATCCTTTGGGTCAGGTGGTTAGTATAGATTTATGGTGTCAGTGTACGGATATACAATCCGTACATACAGTGTACGGATATACAATCCGTACATACAGTGTACGGATATACAATCCGTACATACAGTGTACGGATATACAATCCGTACATACAGTGTACGGATATACAATCCGTACATACAGTGTACGGATATACAATCCGTACATAAAATGTATAATTTAAAATAATGTTATGGATTAAAATACGATAGTCAGATAACTAATATTTAATATTATTAAATTGAGTGAACAACTGACATTTATCATGAATAATTCTTGGTCTACGTGTGCTCGTGTAAATTTCTTAACCTTCAAGGTATGTTGAATACACGGCTTTCATCATCACATCTAAAAGTCATCTAATTCATGAATCTCACTTTGAAATTTTTATTTAATACAGTAACTCCTTTGATCTGAGCTTAATGGAATCAGTGTAGGTTAAAAAGCTTCGTCCTGTCCAGAATGTCATGATTGCAGTGTACGGTCTAATTTCCAGCCCATTTTCTCTCTGGTATTTTCTAGCTGATTTTTGTTTAAGTTATTCCTCCGAAAAACGATTTGATGTATATTAATAAAGAGTTTGTTACATTATTTTTTAAACCTATTATCTTCTTTTTTTATAATATTTAATATTAATTTAAGACTTATTGTATTATATATATATCTTTTTAATTTTTGTTTTTTTATATAAATAAATAAAGTTTCAATTTTATTTTATACAATTATCTGGTATCATTTGTTTTGTCGTAATTAACTTAATTAAATACTTGTGAATTTGATTGTGAATTAACAGCTATTCAGTTTATTATTAGTAATGTAAGTATTGAGTTTATTATATTAATCTACGGATAATTTTGATTCAATTTAAATGTCTTTTGTGAACTTTAAGCATCTTTTTATAAGAGACCTCTGAGCACCCTCTAGTACAAGAACACTAATGCACTCTCTTCTAATTGCACCGTTCCATGCTTTATTCATTTTTCTTCTATTATTTTCTTTCACTCTTGCTTTTATAACATTCATCCCAGTCTTTGATATTTTTTTTTCGCATAAACCTGCCACATCCAACTCTCTTACTTTAAAAGCTTTTGCCTCTTCCAAATTCCTCTCACATTTCAGTCAGCCATATGTTATTGTCTCCGTTTTCTGAGGCATGTGCAGGCTTGGGCTTTCAGAGCCTTGGCAAATTTCACCTTTTCCTGCGAATAACTTAATGTCTAACTCCATAAATTGTCTTGCAATATATAATTGTGGTTGATCCTGGTTTTAATGTCGGAAGATGATCAATTGGGTGGAAAGGTTATCATACGAAGCTATTAATTTCCTCTTTTTCTCTCTCTTTTTCTTCATAATTCTAAAAAACGGTTCCTTCTGTCCACAGGTTGCCCCGGGGGTCTCCTTAGACGGGCTCACCTGTCTCACGTCTGTCCGCTGGACCCTAACACACGATTAGTGAAAGTGACAACACTGTTATAGCAACAGGAAAGTGACGCTAGTATGTGTTCTTTCAATAGAAAAGTGACGCTAGTATGTGCTATCACAATAGAAAAGTGACGCTAGTATGTGCTATTTCAATAGAAAAGTGACGCTAGTATGTGCTATCACAATAGAAAAGTGACGCTAGTATGTGCTATCACAATAGAAAAGTGACGCTAGTATGTGCTATCACAATAGAAAAGTGACGCTAGTATGTGCTATCACAATAGAAAAGTGACGCTAGTATGTGCTATTTCAATAGAAAAGTGTGTTCCGTTAGTGCTGCTAGTGTGTCATATTACAACAGCAAGGTAATGTTAAGTGTATCTTATTTAAACGTGAAATTTAGTGTGAGAAAGACTGGGAAATAGAGGTTTAAAGTGTACTGATGTTCCTCCCCCCCCCCCCCCCCCCCCACCCTTGTATAAAATACTTAACTATGGAGATTCATATTAAAGATCAGAATGTTCACAGTAACAGATGAACAAGTGTTGTGGCGATTGAACAAGAAATTCACAATAAAATAAGACCATTTCCTGTCTAGAATGTTGCTCAAATCTTCTCTGAAAAGTGAGACTGAATCTTTTCTTAAAAATAATCTCAATGTGGTCGGTTTTGTCCTTGCTAACATTGTAATTTTTGTTAACTTACACACGAATTAGCGAGTCAAAATCCAAGAAGCTGGTGATGGAGGTCTCGTGGGAGGGAGATCCCATCCCAGGGACAAATTCGGACCCCTTCCTTATCTTCCCGGACCTTCCCTGGAACGACTCTCATAAGGGGCGGGTCATCGCCTCCCAGGACGATTCACTTCAGACCTCCCCTCTCGACGACTACGTCAACAGTTCCAGGTCGTGGAACGCGTCTAACGAGACGTACAGTGGCTACGTCGACACCGATTCCCTGCCCATTGACATGCGTTTTAACGACGGCCACATCCTGCTCATATCCTCCTACTCGGGGATCTTCTTCGTCAGCTTGGTGGGCAACCTGTGTGTGCTTTGGGCCATCTTGGGTGGAGGCCGGAAACAGCGCAAATCCCGCGTCAACCTCATGCTCTTGCACCTGGCAATAGCTGACCTTATCGTGAGTAACCCCAACAATATCTTAATATTTTTGTAGTCTCTTTATACTTTTCACAGCTAGAACATGTCTCTCATGTGGTGTCGCATAGCTGCTCTTGGAGTACAGGGGTAACTGACGTATCTTAATTCGTGGAGAGACGCTTCTGTCGCGTGAACAATATCTGTCAGGAAACAATTTAGTTTGTCCTTCTTTGTTGTCTCGCGCATCTGTGTTTTGTGTCGCACTAACAGTTACTGTCATTGCGTTGTTAATTATTATATTATTAGTACTATATTAACATCAATTATAATTATGATAATTAACGCTAATGCCGAAGATTTACACCAGATCTGCTGTATGCATAGCAAATGTTTATATAGTTATGTATGCTGCTTGATGAAGCACTCAGTTATTTGCAGTATATAAAAATATACATACACATTTTCTACTACAGGCCATCGAACCCACACTGAGGTTTTGATAATGGAAATTTTAACAATTCAAATATAGAATTTAGGAAAATCACTAAGTAAACATGTTCCGAAACTCATGATCAAACCACACATCAGAAGATGGTGGAACGACGACGTTTCGGTTCGTCCTGAACCGTTATGTCGTGTGTGCAGCCCGTCCTCCAAAAATAGGGTGGTAAATGTAAGAAGACAAATAAGTGCAATTATGTACTATTCATAGCAGTTAGGAATTGTACTTATTTTCACTTAGTATTAAATCGTACTGTCAAATATATTGTGAATATTTGAGTTTACCTGAAAAACTGAATAGAAAACCACAACCTCACCTAACCGTCTTAGTTTTTGAAGATAATAATTTTGTCCAGAACGGACCGAAACCGGACCGAAACGTTGTCGTTTCTCCATCTTGTGACTCATTTGTTCTTCTTATCTGTATTATTACAACCTCTACACAGTATTTCCACACAGGAAATTAGTATAGGTTCGTTGTATTAACATCGTATCCATATAATCATAAAGTTATTCATTGGGAAATATTACGATTTGTTAAAAGTTTGAACGCTTATTGGTTATATAGAAACCGTCAAGTGTTTATGGGAAATGTTGTCATTCATATTATATACTGTGCAGCCGTGGGTGACTTAGCAGAGTTACATAACACACATTATGCTACATAGCTGTCTCGGCTTGGTGCCTTCTTTTGATAATTACTTACTTACCACACAGTCAGCAGTGACAATACAGAAGTAAATTGTTTTTAAATAAATACATGAGTATAAAGGTTATATTATTAATGTAGTATATTCTGCCGCAATAATTTAATATGGCTAGACTCACTATGTGACAAAGGTTACAATAACGAAAAATAGTTACTTCAAGCCCCACATCACCTTTAACAATCCTTGTACTGTCAGGCTTCCCTCTTCTGAACCACTCTGCTCCAACCCCACCATCCTCCACTGCTGCCTCAACAGTGCTTTGTCAGCAGTCGTCACCATCACAGACCATGCCAAAATTGAGAACAAGCCAATTACCAAGTGATCCCGTGGAACGAACCAGACAGGTGGATTGGGTGGCAGACGGTGGTTTAACAACCCATCACATGATAATGTATGCATGTATTCCGGCAACATCAGTAGAGTGTGAGGATGGGGTACAGTTCACTCGGCTTCCCTAGTTTCAAGAATTGACATTTGTGGCAAGGTTTCTAGGTTGGTAATTCAGGACGGTATATAGGTGTAGTGAGAAGCGTAGCTGCAACTCGGCTATTTAAGCAAATTGCGCGGGAGGTCAGATCTGAGCCGTAAAGATATTAGGAACCTAGTTTGGGGGTCGCGTGATTGAAATGAAAGAAGAGGTAGCCATATATAATGGCCACGTTTTGCTAGATATATTAAATCGGGTTTCCCTGTAACGAGGGATTTCTGACCTAATTCCTCCCGATTTTCTCAAGTCATCAGAAAAGGTGTCATCAACCAGGCGCTAGCGGTAAAGATCACGAAATACATTGACTGCCACATCAATGACTTGTAGTAAAATCTTCCCAGACATCAATGTCAATCACATTGCCGCGGCTCTGACACGGGATCCATTTGATGAGATGTAGATGATATCCACGGAGAGCTCCAGGATGATTCTGTGAAACTCGAACTCAGTTTCGCAGTAAAAGTTGAATTCCAGTTACCACCTCTTGAGTTCTGAGTAAAAATGTCACCCATTTATTCTGGCGCTGGTATGACTGCTCTACCCTGAGGTCCAGTGACGGTGGTGATACAAGAGTCCAATATGGTGATTGCAGTGACAGTAACTGTGTTCTAAAATGACTTTCAAATGTTTTAATTTGATTTATCAAATTTAATTTTTCAAACGTTTTTAATCAACCCGTTCTCGCAAATTTAATAAGTCAATATTGACTTATTAGTTGCGTGCATAGGTGACATACTAAACATAATAGTTTCCCTTGAAAAGCTTCATAGAAAACACCGACCTTACCTAACCTACTTAGTATGTTAAAATAAGCATCTTATAGCTTCGTAATTACAATTGTTACTTAACCTATTATAGGTATAGGTTAGGTAATAATTGTAATTACGAAGCAATAAGATGCTTATCTTAACATACTAAGTAGGTTAGGTAAGGTCGGTGTTTTCTATGAAGCTTTTCAAGGAAAAGTATTATGTTAAGTATGTCACCTATGCACATATTTAATAAGTCAATATTGACTTATTAAATTTGCGAGAACGGGTTGTTTTAATTTAGTTTCCAACTCATACAGTGCTTTTAAACATTTTCGGAAGTGTCGGAAGTCACTAATAAAATTATGAGGTGCGAACTATTTGTTTCTGTTTTAAAGTAAAATGAACAAGTAAATAATTGCAAATACTGTGCTTAGAGGTGTGGCTTAGGCAACGTGGAAGCTCTCATTTACATAACTAGTTAAACGCCGGAAGTCAGTGAACTGAGGACCGCAGAGCGAATGCTTAATAACACCTAATGCCTACTCCGTTGGAGATATAGAGAATGCTCCGTATTGCCCTAGAGCGTGGCGTGGAGCATTTATTGTAAAGAGCAGGGGTGTACCACAGCTGCTAGGGTGTACCGCAGCTGCTAGGGTGTACCACAGCTGCTAGGGTGTACCGCAGCTGCTAGGGTGTACCACAGCTGCTAGGGTGTACCACAGCTGCTAGAGTGTACCGCAGCTGCTAGGGTGTACCACAGCTGCTAGGGTGTACCGCAGCTGCTAGGGTGTACCACAGCTGCTAGAGTGTACCACAGCTGCTAGGGTGTACCACAGCTGCTAGGGTGTACCACAGCTGCTAGAGTGTACCACAGCTGCTAGGGTGTACCGCAGCTGCTAGGGTGTACCGCAGCTGCTAGGGTGTACCACAGCTGCTAGGGTGTACCACAGCTGCTAGAGTGTACCACAGCTGCTAGAGTGTACCACAGCTGCTAGGGTGTACCACAGCTGCTAGGGTGTACCACAGCTGCTAGGGTGTACCACAGCTGCTAGGGTGTACCGCAGCTGCTAGGGTGTACCACAGCTGCTAGGGTGTACCGCAGCTGCTAGGGTGTACCACAGCTGCTAGAGTGTACCACAGCTGCTAGGGTGTACCGCAGCTGCTAGGGTGTACCGCAGCTGCTAGGGTGTACCACAGCTGCTAGGGTGTACCGCAGCTGCTAGGGTGTACCGTAGCTGCTAGGGTGTACCACAGCTGCTAGAGTGTACCACAGCTGCTAGGGTGTACCACAGCTGCTAGGGTGTACCACAGCTGCTAGAGTGTACCACAGCTGCTAGGGTGTACCGCAGCTGCTAGGGTGTACCGCAGCTGCTAGGGTGTACCACAGCTGCTAGGGTGTACCACAGCTGCTAGAGTGTACCACAGCTGCTAGAGTGTACCACAGCTGCTAGGGTGTACCACAGCTGCTAGGGTGTACCACAGCTGCTAGGGTGTACCACAGCTGCTAGGGTGTACCACAGCTGCTAGGGTGTACCACAGCTGCTAGGGTGTACCACAGCTGCTAGAGTGTACCACAGCTGCTAGGGTGTTCCACAGCTGACAGAAATTATCAAGATGGAGTTTTGATATAGATCCTAAGACATTCAGAGATAATCACACACTCTTATCCCACCCAAGTCCCCATCCCACAGTAACTGCACCCCTCCCATTTCCACCTGCCCCAAACGCTTTCTAACCCACCATCACCCAATTTAACTCCTTACCCCCCGAGACCTTAGCCAGTCTATCTTTTCCCTACCGCAAGCACACCATCTCCCATATTAAAGGCGCTCCCACAGTAATACCCTTCATCACAACCGTCCACTACTGGGGCACAGGTTATCTTGAGATGATTTCGGGGCTTTAGTGTCCCCGCGGCCCGGTCCTCGACCAGGCCTCCACCCCCAGGAAGCAGCCCGTGACAGCTGACTAACACCCAGGTACCTATCTTACTGCTAGGTAACACTAAGGCACTAAGGAAAATGTAGCTTGAAAGTGAAATAAAAAAACACGACAGGCACTGGCACCAAAGAAATCAACTTAAAAATCAGATTTTAATTGTTGCAAAGATGAAGCGAACTGAAGGAAAGGTGAGACAGGAAGAGAACTGAAGTGTTATTGCAGTGAGAAGCGGAACTCTCACTGCAATTCCACTTACAAATAGTAAGAGAGGAAGGAGCAGGATAATGACGGAGAGAGGGTAGAGCGCACCCAGCTGGAACGGAAAGACTGGAAATTGAAAGAGGAAAGCAATTCCAGACAGTGAAGGAAGCAGACTACATAACAGACAACTCAACAATAGGGAGGACTTGTGTTGGATCTTTACCCCCCCGTCCACTTGGGTCTTTCCACCGCCTCTTCTCACAGGTCTTAAACCCCCCGTTGCCTTCCCCGCCATTTCTTTCTTTATTTTCTCCCATTTCTTGTCCAGGTCGGCTTTCATTTCTTCCTCTCGGCATTTAATTAATTAGTGAACGGGTTCCAGAGGCCGTTGTCTTTGTCTTATCTTCACTTGAAACTGTGTACAGTCTGCTTGCTCCGTTGTCGTGTCTGCTTGCTCCGTTTGTTGTGTCTGTCTGCACTGTTTGTTATTTTAATTATTCCAGTTCTTCACAGCCCTGACACAGCCATAACACAGCCCTGACACAGCCATAACACAGCCCTGACACAACAGTTTTGCATTATTCCATTGTTGCATTATACCATTGTTACATTATACCATTGTTGCATTATACCACTGATGCATTATACCATTGTTGCATTATACCAATTTTGCTCTATTTTTATACCCCCTAATTTCACATTCAACCTGAACATCATTTACATCAATATACAAACCACGAACACATCAATACACCCTTCAGAACACCATTAGCCACTCGACCTCAATTCCACCTTAAGCTATCAATTCCCCAGAGCCTTCCTGACTCCAAAATGTTCACCAGATTCCTCAAATCAGTCAATTCAATTCAAATACGTATAATTTAATGGGAAACAGGGGTTTCCCATTGAGTTATACGTGTTCCCACACACACACAGATTATCTTTTGTTCAGTAAGAGCACTGAAGAACATGCACCTTCACCTCATGGTGCAGATGGGTAACAGAGCTGCAATTGGCCAGCCACTGAACTTCGCCAATTAGAATCTGTCAATCTTGTGTCTCCCGTCTTAATTCCCTCTCTAACGTGTTTGCAGCCTCGTATAAAATAGTCACTGTTTTGCCTTTTCTCTTGTGGCATGGGAAGGAGAGGACAAGCCATTTCCACCCCCATTTGATGGCATTTGGTACAGCCATTAGCCTACCCATTGAGATCGCGTCGAGGGGCTCCAGTACCCCCCCCCATTTACTCTCAACCACTTGGGCTGGATGGTAGAGCGACGGTCTCGCTTCATGTCGGCGTCCAATCCCCTCGGCCGTCCAAGTGGTTGTGCACCATTTTTTAATCTCTGACCCATCCCTAATCCTTATCCTGGCCCCTTGTGTTATATAGTCGTAATGGCTTGGCGCTTTCTCCCAGATATTTACCTACACTCATCTACTCGCCCTATACCAACCCGTCCTCTTAAAAATAACGTCACTTTTCGCTCGTATGCGCACTATGGCCAAATTTGGACGTAATTTGAAATGAAATCGACTCACAAAAGTGACGTTCTGTTCCGTTTTCTATTTGAGTCGTCCGGCGTACGTGCAGAGGTTATAAGAGGACACTTTAAATTAACGTTTTTCATAACGTTTTGAAACTTTATGAGAATTTCCTGCCCGCCTAACCTATCAGAGGACCCTTAACTTATTGTTGTAGAAAAAAAAAATCTGAAATTTAATTTCATTTTCAAATTACGTCCAAATTCGGCCATACGGGCAAACGGCCAAAAGCAACGTTCTTCTTAATAAGAGGACAGGTTGCTATACAAGCGTCTTGATACAATATTGCATTATACCGTTGCTTGCATGGTAACCTTGATGTGTTACACTGTCGGTGTTATTGCAACAACTAGTAATCCAATCTACCAGATTCGACACAATTTAATAGTTTCACAAACAGAATTATTAATATAAATAGAATTTAAACTTTGCGAAGAGTACAATGCATTTATGTAAGCCTCTAGAAACAAGCTTATTGTAGCTTGTTTTCTATGCAGTATAACTGATTAATTCAAAATCCGCTTATTTCAACCACTGACAGAGATTTAGTAGTGTCTGGTTTGTTCTATTTCCCCGAATGGTAGAGGAGAAAAGGTTGTCAGGCTTTTGTTATCTGGGCTTAAAGCTCTTTCCCACAGCTCCTCTTAGGTCTTATCCCTCTTTGTCTCCCTGGAACACGACCCGCTTGTCGGATTACATCCAGGTGGAAAGGAGCAAAGGGTTTAGGATCAGAGTCTAAACGTGTCTTAATGCTTGTGGGTTCGACCCACGAGACGACTTTGTCCGTGTGTGTGTGTGCGCGCACTGTCCACTACACATTGTAGAGTGTACTGCTACAGATGAGGATGACAGGTTCTTGTTATGAATATAGAGCGGTGCCTCGGAGATATTTGCATAATTGCTTATTAGTATGCATTAAACCAGCTTCCCCGGAACTCTTTATTTCAATTGTGGACTTACTACTCTTTCTAAATTTCAAATGTGAAATTAGCAGGCGACAGAAGGAGAAAGTAAAAGAAATAGGCAGAGACAGATTGTTAAAGGAAAACGGGAAGAGACAGATAATTAAGCTCACGAATGACAACACAAGTGCGGAAGGTGACAGGAAATCAGGTCGTTCTCAGACGCTGGACAATTAGGACCGGAAGTCACATTCTTGTACGTGTAATGGAGTCCCGTCAGTGAGTATGATGGTCAGGAGTATGAGGCATCATATTCCTGAAGGACTATGATGCTTATAGTCGTTTTCAGGGGAGACTCATCTGTGGTAAACACCGAACGCTGACTCGTAATTCACAGTTCCATGTCATCGTCGCTCCATTACTGCTGGCACCTCTACTGGCACCTCTGCTCCGTCCTGCAGTACAAGTTGAGTTTTACGTTTCTACCAAGTACTTATAGGGCCTGGCTTGCCTCCACACTCTCTCTCTCTCTCTCTCTCTCTCTCTCTCTCTCTCTCTCTCTCTCTCTCTCTCTCTCTCTCTCTCTCTCTCTCTCTCTCTCTCTCTCTCTCTCTCTGTCCGCATAGCAAAATTATCGCCGACACCCAAAATACGGTTTAGAAATGTTATTCGGTCACTTGACAATGGCGTTGACCCTCTAGCTTTGTCAACGAAGATAACGTGAGACACAAACGCTCGCAGAGTCCTCATTATATATCCCACAGCGAGGTATATATACATTTCTCGATTTAATACAACGCCTTCCATTCAGCTCCTAGATAAGATATCCCTTTGTATATACGAGGCTTAAAAGACGTAGTCAAGCTCACTACTGATGATATCACAACAACAGCTCTGGATTACACACACAAAGCATTACAGAATACAGCAATTTCCTCCCCTGAATTTCCATCTGGGTCGGTCAAATACTTTAAAATCCCGTAATATAATTTACCACAGAGCGGAAAGATTAGGTTTATGTTCGCGGGGAAAGTTTTAAAAATGAAAAAGTTAAAAATATAGGCAACACAAACTTTCTGAGCTGTCAATTGTATACACAGTGGTATATACACCAGGGGAAGACACAGTGGTATATACACCAGGGGAGGAGACACAGTGGTATATACACCAGGGAGGAGACACAGTGGTATATACACCAGGGGAGGAGACACAGTGGTATATACACCAGGGGAGGAGACACAGTGGTATATACACCAGGGGGGAGACACAGTGGTATATACACCAGGGGAGGAGACACAGTGGTATATACACCAGGGGGAGGAGACACAGTGGTATATACACCAGGGGGGAGACACAGTGGTATATACACCAGGGGGAGGAGACACAGTGGTATATACACCAGGGAGGAGACATAGTGGTATATACACCAGGGGAGGAGACACAGTGGTATATACACCAGGGGGAGGAGACACAGTGGTATATACACCAGGGGGAGACACAGTGGTATATACACCAGGGGGAGGAGACACAGTGGTATATACACCAGGGAGGAGACATAGTGGTATATACACCAGGGGAGGAGACACAGTGGTATATACACCAGGGAGGAGACACAGTGGTATATACACCAGGGGGAGACACAGTGGTATATACACCAGGGAGGAGACATAGTGGTATATACACCAGGGGAGGAGACACAGTGGTATATACACCAGGGGGAGGAGACACAGTGGTATATACACCAGGGGGAGACACAGTGGTATATACACCAGGGGGAGGAGACACAGTGGTATATACACCAGGGAGGAGACATAGTGGTATATACACCAGGGGAGGAGACACAGTGGTATATACACCAGGGAGGAGTCACAGTGGTATATACACCAGGGGGAGACACAGTGGTATATACACCAGGGGGAGGAGACACAGTGGTATATACACCAGGGAGGAGACATAGTGGTATATACACCAGGGGAGGAGACACAGTGGTATATACACCAGGGAGGAGACACAGTGGTATATACACCAGGGGAGGAGACACAGTGGTATATACACCAGGGAGGAGACACAGTGGTATATACACCAGGGAGGAGACACAGTGGTATATACACCAGGGAGGAGACACAGTGGTATATACACCAGGGGAGGAGACACAGTGGTATATACACTAGGGGAAGACACAGCGCCAGCGCCACCTGGCGATCGCCAGGGATTGAGATCGTCAGGGGATGAGGTTGCCAGGGGAGACGTATCGAAACATTCGCTTGAATTCGACGTGACAAAGGTTGTTGCCCCATATGGAATCTCGCTAATCTCACCCCCAGAAGCCCTCTGTACCCTCGGGAACCTAACTGTACATTCTGAAAGCTGACTGTACCCTTCGGAAGCTGTTTTTTCCTTCCGACAGGTACAGAGAAACACTGTACTTACCTCCTCTGTGGTGTATAACAGGCCACCTGGTAACAGGAGAACTACCAAAAAGTTGGAGGACGGCTAATGTAGTCCCGATATACGAGCCAGAGAGGAGGCACTGAACTACAGGCCATTGTCTCTAACTTTCATGCCATACAAGGTGATGGAGAAGTTTGTGGGGAACACTATTAGAACATCTGGAGAGATAAGGAAGCTTTGTAACACATCACAGCACACATGGTAAATCTTGCCTCACGGGTTTAATAGAATTCTATAGCCTGGAGACACAAATTACACACATGAAAGAGAACGGTGAACAGGTTGCATATTTTTTGAATGCCAGAAATGCCCTTGACACAGTACCCAATAAGAGACTTAGGGACTGACTCGTCAAAGTTCAAGGAGTCTTGAAGCCTAAAGAACCGACCCATCAAAGTAAGACTTCTGTCAATTGCCTTCGGTGAGACAGTAATTCTTGTTAATCTTGAGAGACGGGCGGATGAAACTCTCAGGGGAATTTTGATGCCCAATTATCCCCCCCCCCCCCCGGATTCATTATATTCGCGGGATAATGTACCCGGGTACATAATATACCCGGTATACTGTACCCAGGTACAGTATACAGCATTGCTGTATTCCTGGGATGTATTAATAACTGGTTGAAAGTCAGAAATACTATGCCGTGGTGGTGCTCGGGTTGAGGTCGATGAGCCACATTAACAGCTCTCAAACTTTGCATGACACAAGTTTACCAATTACATACTTTGGGAGTCTGTTGGAAGTTTGGTATTTTGAAGCTTCGGGAAAGTCTTTAAATACTTAGATTTAAATACTTTAATTGGAAGGTTTAATACGTTTAATTCGCGTGAGAGGTTCTATAATTTATACTTTTGGATGATTTAATAATAATTTGAGTAAGCTTAATTATTTTGTTTTCTTACTGTGCCCTTATTTTTTTATAAAAGTTTTTGCATTTTTATGTAGAAGGGAATGTCTGAATGGTGGGGAGTGGGGGGGAAGGGGGGTCAAATTTTTGGGGGGTCAACATCACCCAACTTTGCAGGGTGACCAGTGGGGCAAAGAACTGTGCAGTGCTGGTCTGGGTTCGATTACCGTAGAGTAACCGCGAAATCAGTCGATGGTAGCTAATTTCCATCTCGTCTATCAACCAGGGAGACCGGATCGACCTTAGGGCCTGGAAAACCAAGGGCAGACACAGCCATATATAACCCCTATCTTTATTTTTAAGATAAATTGTCAAGTTGGATTGTTTGTGTGTTATTGGGTCGAGGCCATTGGCCTCTGTTACTAAATCTGTCATACCTTATTTTCAGGACAAATCCTAAAAGAAGGTAATCGTTTTTTTTTTCTTTGACCTTCCCTGCATTGTGTATTGATCCTGGGAGATTATTTTTCTCGTCTCCATACTCACTGAGTGGTATCAATTGCTCTACTCCACCAGCACATTTCCGAGCAATGAATTCCATCATCCCATTTGCTGTGTTTATATTTATCTCTCTTCATTGAATTTCAAGCATAAAGTCCCTCATCATACTGAAGTCCTCACGTCTTTCATCTTCTTCTTCAACATTATTTTTTATCTAAACAACTCTTCCAATTACATTACATCCTCAAGGATATTAATGCAAGGGTTGCTAACTTGTGAGCTAGTATCATAATCAAAATCTTTTGCTAGTAAGAAAATCTCATAATCTATTTTGTTAACATCTGCCTCATTTTGAGACCACATCTGGTCTAGGGAGGCTGGTGTGGTCTCTCCTCTTGCTCTCGTTGTCTCATTACTCTTGTGGAGGCTCTTACTTATGCTCTCTAATTCCATGTGCTTAAAATCTTCCTCTAGTATTAGACTTTTAGCTCTTGCTCCCCCTTTCCACTGTGGCTATTTTTTTGCATTATCTTTAGATAATTCTCAGTATTTGTTTTCCAAGGCTTCTATTTATCAGTGGGAGATTAGTGATAGCGGTGATTTAGAATCTTCATGTCTGCCGCTGTTGTCATTCCGAATATGTACACTTTCTGCTCGAAGTCCTTTCATATTATTTGCCTTCTTCAGTGCGTCAGTGTAGCTGTGGTGACAGGGTTACACTCCTTCCCTCTCCGTTCACACTATCTTTCAATGGTGGTCGTGATGGTCGTGGTGGGTCGTGGTTGTCATGGTGGGTCGTGGAGGGTTGTGGTAGTCGTGGTGGTCATGGTGGGTCGTGGTGGGTCGTGGTGGTCATGGTGGGTCGTGGAGGGTTGTGGTAGTCGTGGTGGTCATGGTGGGTCGTGGTGGGTCGTGGTGGTCATGGTGGGTCGTGGAGGGTTGTGGTAGTCGTGGTGGTCATGGTGGGTCGTGGTGGGTCGTGGTGGTCATGGTGGGTCGTGGAGGGTTGTGGTAGTCGTGGTGGTCGTGGTTGTTTACATTGGGGTGTCGTTTGTCACAAGTGCTTCAGCCGGCACCTACACTGTTTAGATAGCAGCGCCCTCTCTCCTCGTGTCTACTCCTCTCCCCCCTTCCTTCCTTTTAGCCACACCCCTTCCTCACTACAGTCCCTCCCCCCCCCCCTAGCCAGCCTCTGTAGCTGCTACTCTACATCTCGAGTAAACAAAATAAAAAATCCCCGCCACTCCTTGGAACAGCAGGAAATTTCCCCCAAGGGTAGAGGATGAAGGGCCTCCCTAAATCTTCATACAGACATTACCGGCGTGGCGGACGACCCCGTCGAGTGGGGAAACTACCCTTTGTATTCCTTTCTCCCCCTAGCCCCCTCGTGCACACCATGGAGCTGGGGGGAGAGAGAGAGAGAGAGAGAGAGAGAGAGAGAGAGAGAGAGAGAGAGAGAGAGAGAGAGAGAGAGAGGGAGAGAGAGAGAGAGAGAGAGCAGAGTGAGAGTTAATACAGGAGTTGTAATAAAATCTGGTGAAGTCCTCGGAGCCCGATACGAAGCCAGCACCATTTAGCTCTCCTGGGCCTCGTAGACTCTTATTACCGAGACTCTGGATACGATTGGATGGATCCGGTAAGGATGTGTTGACACGTTTTGGTTACGTCTAGTTGTGGCCATTAGGTTAAGCTTGCCTTAGTTGTGTTAGGTAATATTTTGATAGGTTATGTTATGTTAGATTAGGTTCAGTTGGGCGTAGGTTAAGTTTAGGTTAGGTGGATATTAGATAAGTTAGGTGGAATTTAATTATGATAGGTTAGTTTAATTTAAGTTTATCAAGTTAAGCGGACCAGAGTATATAAAATTAACTGCGGACCACAATGTTAAACATGTAATCAAGAGAAACAGTTTAATTCAGTTTGACACATTACAAATCAATTTACATACCCATGAAATGTTTGAATGACTTTTCATTATTGAACAATTTTTCAAATATCAGTCATGTTTTTATTGAATTTCAGCGTTTTTCAATAAAGTTATATATTTTCAAAAATTATACCACATAGTAATAATAACAGGGACGTAATATTTTGTTAAACTGGAAGATATTCCCTGCATGCTGTGGAATATTAGTTAGAAAGGTATTACCCTTAATGCTGAGGAAATATTAGACAGTATGATATACACTTACTTAGCGGGGAATTAATACTTACAATTATATAAAGTAATACAGGGAATATTACTTTATTCCCTGAGGAATATTCTTGCGGTAAATTTTTCTTGCCCCCAAGTTTTGGCCTCAGAATGGTGGCAGAGGCTATGATGGAGTTGATAACAATTTTATAGGCGAAGTCTGTAACAAATATCTGCGTCGTACATACACACGCGCGCGCTCTCACACACACACACACACACACACACACACACACACACACTTTGGAACATACACAGGGGCTGGGTGGCCGAGTGGACAGCGCTCTAGACTCGTGGACCTTGGGACCGGGGTTCGATCCCTGCACCCGGCGGAGACAGATGGGCAGAGTTTCCTTAACCCTGATGCCCCTGTTACCTAGCAGTAAATAGGTAACTGGGAGTTAGACAGCTGCTACGGGCTGCTTCCTGTGTGTGTGTGTGTGTGTGTGGAGGAAAAAAAATTAGTAGTAACAGTTGAGAGGCGGGCCGAAAGAGCAGAGCTCAACCCTCGCAAGCACAAATAGGTGAATACACACACACGCACACGCACACAATGTCCTCCAGAGTAATCTTCAGCACCTTCATACGTTATAATCATGTCTTCCGCCCACACCACTGACATCACTCTTCCCCCCTGACACCACTGTTTCCCCCCTATCACGGCTGCTCCCCCCCCTGACACCACTGTTTCCCCCCCTATCACGGCTGCTCCCATCCCCCTTACACCACTGCCTCCCCTACCATCATCTTGGACTGTACTCATCCCTTCAGGGGGTCCCTGTGCCTCAGCGGGTCCCTGTGCCTCAGCGGGTCCCTGTGCCTCAGCGGGTCCCTGTGCCTCAGCGGGTCCCTGTGCCTCAGCGGGTCCCTGTGCCTCAGCGGGTCCCTGTGCCTCAGGGGTTACATCTACGGTCTAGAGGGTGTGATTTTTCAGGGGCATGGTAGCGAATGATGCTGGCTACATAAACTTGCATCATAATAGGAATACAAACATGTGTTTGATAACGTCATTTCCTCCAAAACGTTTGATAACGTCATTTCCTCCAAAACGTTTGATAACGTCATTTCCTCCAAAACGTTTGATAACGTCATTTCCTCCAAAACGTTTGATAACGTCATTTCCTCCAAAACGTTTGATAACGTCATTTCCTCCAAAACGTTTGATAACGTCATTTCCTCCAAAACGTTTGTTAACGTCATTTCCTCCAAAACGTTTGATAACGTCATTTCCTCCAAAACGTTTGATAACGTCATTTCCTCCAAAACGTTTGATAACGTCATTTCCTCCAAAACCAGCAATAATCAACACAACATAGACCCTCAATGGAGCTTCACAAATAAAAACAAATTTAATAGTATTCCCATTGTCGGGGCGAGGGAGAGTGTGTGTGTTTAGGCTTATCATACGCTTTCTTTCCCTAACCCCACAACAGATGCCTAACTCCAGGGGGTACCTACTTTACTGCTAGATAAACAGATGCATCATTACGGGCTCACCATAGCCCGTGCTACTTGGTACTTTTTGTTCCAGGTAGCGAATCTTAAACAACAACAACAACAGATGCATCAGGTGAAAGGAAACATGCCCTAACCATGTCCGGCCGTGGACTAAACCCTAATGCCTCAGTTGTGAGCCGAGGACGTAGACCACTGTGCTAGAGAAGATATGAGTTGGAACATACATCATGTCCACTTTAAAAATATATGTAATTTAAACTGAATGCAATACTGATGGGAGCCCCGTTACGAGGCCATAAACAGGAAGACGCTGGAGATGACGAGGACGATGTGTCACGGGTGTGGAGCTCTGGGAGGTGATCTGTAGGAGGCAGCTAGGATAATCCTCTCAGTCTTTAGACCCGGACGATTAGCTCCAGGATCAAGATATCCCAGAGGTTCTTAGTCTAGGGAGGAGCTGGCAGGCTGTTGATGGTGGAGGAGCCGCTCCACACTGGCATGTTGGGGAGTGGTGCTCCACACTGTCTCATGTGGGTGGTGGTGGTGCTCCACACTGTCATGTGGGTGGTGGTGGTGCTCCACACTGTCATGTGGGTGGTGGTGCTCCACATTGTCATGTGGGTGGTGGTGCTCCACACTGTCATGTGGGTGGTGGTGGTGGTCCACACTGTCATGTGGGTGGTGGTGGTGGTCCACACTGTCATGTGGGTGGTGGTGGTCCACACTGTCATGTGGGTGGTGGTGGTCCACATTGTCATGTGGGTGGTGGTGCTCCACACTGTCATGTGGGTGGTGGTGGTGGTCCACACTGTCATGTGGGTGGTGGTGGTCCACACTGTCATGTGGGTGGTGGTGGTGCTCCACACTGTCATGTGGGTGGTGGTGGTGGTCCACACTGTCATGTGGGTGGTGGTGGTCCACACTGTCATGTGGGTGGTGGTGGTGGTCCACACTGTCATGTGGGTGGTGGTGGTGGTCCACACTGTCATGTGGGTGGTGGTGGTCCACACTGTCATGTGGGTGGTGGTGGTGCTCCACACTGTCATGTGGGTGGTGGTGGTGGTCCACACTGTCATGTGGGTGGTGGTGGTGCTCCACACTGTCATGTGGGTGGTGGTGGTGCTCCACACTGTCATGTGGGTGGTGGTGGTGCTCCACACTGTCATGTGGGTGGTGGTGGTGCTCCACACTGTCATGTGGGTGGTGGTGGTGCTCCACACTGTCATGTGGGTGGTGGTGGTGCTCCACACTGTCATGTGGGTGGTGGTGCTCCACACTGTCATGTGGGTGGTGGTGGTCCACACTGTCATGTGGGTGGTGGTGGTCCACACTGTCATGTGGGTGGTGGTGGTGGTCCACACTGTCATGTGGGTGGTGGTGGTGGTCCACACTGTCATGTGGGTGGTGGTGGTGCTCCACACTGTCATGTGGGTGGTGGTGGTGCTCCACACTGTCATGTGGGTGGTGGTGGTGATCCACACTGTCATGTGGGTGGTGGTGGTGCTCCACACTGTCATGTGGGTGGTGGTGGTGCTCCACACTGTCATGTGGGTGGTGGTGGTGGAAGTGTGTGCAAGGAAGTCAACGGGTGATATCAGGAGGTCTTCATAACAGAGCATGAAGCACCGGAGCATCTATATCTCCTGAGATGAAGCTTCCTGTTTGATCCAGCTTCCAAAATATATTCTTGTATGGAACTCTGTCAAAGGTCTTTTTATTAGGTCCGGATAAACGAGGCAATCCACCCATCTCTTATGTACAAGGTGAATGTTATACAGGATCTTCCTGTTTCTGTCCAGATATTCAATTTGGTTTTATTTTTTCTATTTGACAACAATGCTCGATACAGGTCTGTAACTTAGAAAGTCTTCCCTGCTATCGTTTTTGTAGATTGGAACTATGTTTTGCCTTTTCCATACATGTGCTGAGATTCCTGTACGTAAGGATGCATGAGGAATGACTTGTTGTGGCATGTTGGGCTTGGGTGTGCGTTCCCTCAGACCCCCGAGAGGTGAGTCTCCATGTGGGTCGATCACTGTGTCCCTGACTTTTAGACCAGTGTTGCCCCGACGTGTCTACACACTTGCATGTACTCAGCCGTGTTCTATGAAATCCGTATTGTTTCTGTAAAGGCCAAAATAGAGGCACTACGGGCTCACCATAGCCCGTGCTACTTGGAACTTTTTGTTCCAGGTAGCGAATCTTTAACAACTTTAACAACATGTAAAGTCCATAACTATCTACGGGCTCATCATAGCCCGTGTTACTTGGAACTTTTTGTTCCATGTAGCGAATCTTTAACAACAACAACATTTAAAGTCCACCATAGCCCGTGCTACTTGGAACTTTTTGTTCCAGGTAGCGAATCTTAAACAACAATACAAAGTCCAATACGGGCTCACCATAGTCCGTGCTTCTTGGAACTTTTTGTTCCATGTAGCGAATCTTTAACAACAACAACAACATTTATTGGAAAATCTTATTTTTGCATAAACACGCTTTCTTACTGTCTGTACGTGTGTGTGTATTGACCTAGTTGTGCTTGTGGGGGTTGAGCTCTGGCTCTTTGGGCCCGCCTCTCAACTGTCAGTCTATCAACTGATTTTTTTCCACACACACACACACACACACACATCCCCAGGAACTAAGCCTGTAGCAGCTGTCTAACTCCCAGGTACCTTTTTACTGCTAGATGAACAAAGGTATTAGGGTGAAAGAAACTCTGCCCACTTGTTTCCGCCATCGCCGGGGATCGATCCCCGGACCCTAGGACTACGAATCCCGAGCACTGTCCACTCCGCCGCGAGGCCCCAATGTGTATATATATGTGTGTGCGTAAACTAATAACCGCATGTACGTGTGGTTATCATATTTCCGTTCTCACAGGACGCGACCACAATACAATTTAACTATTACAATTACTTCGGATTCTCCCTCTCCTATCCCTCCCCACCTTCCCTTCCATCTCCCTCCCTCCCTCCCTCCCTAACTCCTTTCCCAGTGCTCCCCAAAACAAGATTAAACCGTAACAATCCCGTTTCCTGATTTCTCAAACCCTTTACAAACCTCAGTTTCCCAAACAGCTGAGATTCGGAGAGCAGCGCCGCCAGGCGATTCAATTCCTTTAGCGGACCAAACAGAAACAATTTTCCCGTCGAGAATTGGATAAAATCCGGCCTTTGGAAAGCCTGTAGACGAGCTCCAGGATCACACAACTCCCCCCACACTGAGATATATATATATACTACAGTTGAGAGGACTCGGCCGAGCGGACAGCACGCTGGACTTGTGATCCTGTGGTCCCGGGTTCGATCCCGGGCGCCGGCGAGAAACAATGGGCAGAGTTTCTTTCACCCTATGCCCCTGTTACCTAGCAGTAAAATAGGTACCTGGGTGTTAGTCAGCTGTTACGGGCTGCTTCCTGGGGGTGGAGGCCTGGTCGAGGACCGGGCCACGGGGGACACTAAATGCCCCGAAATCATCTCAAGATAACCTCAAGATAGCATATTACAATGAAGACAAGTCATTAAAGATGGTGGACACAGTGAGGAAGGAGTACTGGAAGTCTGGTGGAGGGAAAGTTCAATGAGGTATGATTCAGTGACTCAAATTGACGGAAAACTCTGTTCGATATAAGTCTGAATTGTTTTTGAGTCACATATTGTTATCATGATCATTCCCCACCCCCCACCCCCCTCCCCCCCCACTCCTCCCCACCCCCCCACCCCCCTCCCCCCCGTCCTCATAAACAAAGGCCAAATGCTCCTTAATCCATTGGCTAAAGTTTTGGTTTTTAAATGAAAATCACTTTACATAACTCACATAATGCCGTTTCTTTCATTCTTTCTTTCTCGAACGCTGTTTCGCTAAACTCGTCTGTTCGAATCGCGCCTTTCTAAATGCTTCACAGATGTCGTACAAATACAGCTATTGCCAACAGAACCTATACAGCTAATCTGACCTAATTTAGGCCCAACTCTACACCAAATTCTAATACATCCAATAATGTATTTTTATATATGAACAAATACCTCTACGGGCTCACCATAGCCCGTGCTACTTGGAACTTTTTGTTCCAAGTAGCGAATCTTTAACAACAACAACAACAACGAACAAATACCGATTTTGGTCATTTTACTATTTACGAACATCAAGCTTTATTAACTTGGGATCTGTCGCAGCTTAACTTAGCATAGTCTGAGGATTGGTTGAGATTAGGCTCCAACTCGGGACGAACACAGTCTGATGATAGATTAGGCTTGAACTCAGCTTGGACGAGCACAACGTGAATATAGATATAGCGACAAGTGCGAGACATCTGTTATTCACGACAAGAGGACAGCTGCTGGAATAAGAAACATTTGGACAATGTTTGCTAAGAGGACGACTGTCCTGGAATCTCATTTCGGAATATTAAAGGAAATTTTCGGTTGAAGAGTTTGTCCAAGAGACACCTGTTTTGTTGAGTCGTGTGTCTGTGTCTGTCTGTGTTCACTCTGGCTCTGTGACCACTCTGACCCTGTGAGCGCCCTGGCCCTGTGGGCACTCTCCCACACTTAATGTCCTCTTGGTCCCTTTGTTTGAAATCGGCATTGTGATCATATTTTGAGACGCTAGACGAGGAGCCAGAGATATATATAGAGCGCTCTGATTGGAAAGTCAATAAGGAGCATTTGTGTTTGAGTTTTCAGCTTTCAATGATAAGGACACTCAAAGGTCAAGAGTGGATACGCAGCTTCATGTGTCCGTGAATATAATATTTATTTATAACATCTGTGCCTGTTTGTCAGCAATGAATTCGACGCCTTTGAACGGACGGAATTTGACGATTTATTGGCTAATTGCCCGTCTCTTTAGCTGCCAAACTGCCTGGTTGTGAAGGCAGTCAAATCACAATAACGTGATGCATCAGTGAACAAATACGGCCTATTGACATAGCTCGAGTGCATGGGGGAAGTTGTGTAACTCCCTGGTTTGTGTCTCGGAGAGGCTGCAGGATCCAGTAAGTTCAGTACAACTTCGGTTTCAACTCTTTTTTAACCCTGTCGTATCTCAGTCGATTAAGGCAGCGTCTGGGATGCTCACAGACGTAGGTTCGAATCCTCGTCACGGCCCTTGTGGATTTGTACTCGAGAGATACTCACACACACGAGAGATACACACACGGGAGACACACACACACACACACACGCGAGACACACACACACACGGGAGACACACACACACACACACACACACACACGGGAGACACACACACACACACACACACACACACACACGGGAGACACACACACACACACACACGGGAGACACACACACACGGGAGACACACACACACGGGAGACACACACACACACACACATGGGAGACACACACACACACACACACGGGAGACACACACACACACACACACACGGGAGACACACACACACACACACATGGGAGACACACACACACACACACGGGAGACACACACACACACACACACGGGAGACACACACACACGGGAGACACACACACACACACACACGGGAGACACACACACACACGGGAGACACACACACACGGGAGACACACACACACACGGGAGACACACACACACGGGAGACACACACACACGGGAGACACACACACACGGGAGACACACACACACGGGAGACACACACACACGGGAGACACACACACATGGGAGACACACACACACGGGAGACACACACACACGGGAGACACACACACACGGGAGACACACACACACACACATGGGAGACACACACACACACACACATGGGAGACACACACACACACACACGGGAGACACACACACACACACACACATGGGAGACACACACACACACACACACACACACACACACACACACACACACACACACACACACACACACGGGAGACACACACATGGGAGACATACACACACACACACATGGGAGACACACACACACACACACACGGGAGACACACACACACACACACACACACGGGAGACACACACACACACACGGGAGACACACACACACACACACACACGGGAGACACACACACACACACCCACACGGGAGACACACACACACACACACATGGGAGACACACACACACACACACGGGAGACACACACACACACACACACGGGAGACACACACACACACACACACACACACACACACACGGGAGACACACACACACACACACACGGGAGACACACACACACACACACACGGGAGACACACACACACACACACACGGGAGACACACACACACGGGAGACACACACACACACACACACGGGAGACACACACACACACACACACGGGAGACACACACACACACATGGGAGACACACACACACGGGAGACACACACACACATGGGAGACACACACACACACACACACGGGAGACACACACACACACACACACACGGGAGACACACACACACACACACATGGGAGACACACACACACACACACGGGAGACACACACACACACACACACGGGAGACACACACACACGGGAGACACACACACACGGGAGACACACACACACACGGGAGACACACACACACACACACATGGGAGACACACACACACACACACATGGGAGACACTTTACATATGATTCACAACGGATTATGTTGTGTGTGTTAAGGAGTGCTTCGTTCTCTTCTTGTGCTAGCTTGCCTTCCCTCAAACACTTCTCGTATGCAGACGAGGAGTCACAATAACGTGGCTGAAATATGTTGACCAGACCACACACTAGAAACTGAAGGGACGACGACGTTTCGGTCTGTCCTGGACCATTCTCAAGTCGATTGTGGTCCAGGACGGACCGAAACGTCGTCGTCCCTTCACCTTCTAGTGTGTGGTCTGGTCAACACTTCTCGCATGCGCTACAGTTACTGATAATTGTCAACAAAATTAAAGCACCTAACCTAACCTATCCTAACCTAACCTAACCTAACCTAACCTAACCTATCCTAACCTAACCTAACCTAACCTATCCTAACCTAACCTAACCTAACCTATCCTATCCTATGCCTAACTGCCGCACACAATTAGAACATTTAATATTCACAAATGATCTCATATACATTAATACATCTTTAGTGGGTCGGCGGCAAGTTAGTAGGTCATAATCACCTGAAGGATAGGTTGTAAATTTTACCTCCTGACCCATCCATTTTGACTGGACGGTAGAGCGACGGTCTCGATTCATGCAGGTCGGCGTTCAATCCTCGACCGTCCAAGTAATTGGAACACCATTCCTTTCCCCCCCCCCTCGTCCCATCCCAAATAACTTATCCTGACCCCCTTCCAAGTGCTGTAAAGTCGTAATGGCCTGGCTCTTTCCCCTGATAATTAAATAAAATTAATTACTCATACTCCTGAAACCTTCCCGGGCTCGTTTCCTTAACGATCGTTGGCTCCCTGAATCACTATCCACGCTTGGGTAGTTACCTGGAGTGGGCTGGTTCGAGCCCTACTTTTGTGGGCCATTTTGTGGACCATGAGAATGTCTATATACCTCACGACCATTTTCTTGTGTCTGGTTACTGTCTCTGGTTAATAGGTCAATTTACTGACGTATTTGACACTCTCGAGTGACTCTGGAGTCAGTTGCTTCCACTCAGCTTGAAGCTTTAAGGAAAGAATCTCCCTCTTAATTCAGAAGCTGCTTTAAAGCCATTTATCATTCTCATTTGCATCCAAGATCTGGAATTTACACTAAAATCTACATAAGGAAAAATTATTAGTCAATTTAAGCGCGGTAAGTGACAGAGCTCCCTGAGTGAGGCCCCTGGAAGGTCTCAGTGGACGGACGGACGATGAGGATAGACAGAGGATAGGTGAGGATAGACAGAGGATAGGTGAGGATAGACAGAGGATAGGTGAGGATAGACAGAGGATAGGAGAGGATAGACGGTGGCAAGGTGATGATAGTGATGGCATAGAGTCATCAGCTATTTGTCCTTGTTGCTTTATATTATGTACCAGGCTTTACTATCTGCTGTATCACCAGGCTTTACTATCTGCTGTATCACCAGGCTTTACTATCTGCTGTATCACCAGGCTTTACTATCTGCTGTATCACCAGGCTTTACTATCTGCTGTATCACCAGGCTTTACTATCTGCTGTATCACCAGGCTTTACTATCTGCTGTATCACCAGGCTTTACTATCTGCTGTATCACCAGGCTTTACTATCTGCTGTATCACCAGGCTTTACTGTCTACTGTACCACCAGACTTTACTGTCTACTGTACCACCAGGCTTTACTGTCTACTGTACCACCAGGCTTTACTATCTGCTGTATCACCAAACTTTACTGTCTACTGTACCACCATGCTTTACTATCTACTGTACCACCAGGCTTTACTGTCTACTGTACCACCAGGCTTTACTGTCTACTGTACCACCAGGCTTTACTATCTGCTGTATCACCAAACTTTACTGTCTACTGTACCACCATGCTTTACTATCTGCTGTATCACCAAACTTTACTGTCTACTGTACCACCAGACTTTACTGTCTACTGTACCACCAGGCTTTACTATCTACTGTACCACCAGGCTTTACTGTCTACTGTACCACCAGGCTTTACTGTCTACTGTACCACCAGGCTTTACTATCTACTGTACCACCAGGCTTTACTTTCCTCTCTTCAACTAAGCTTTATATATAATTATTCTAAGAGTTTTCCAATGTAAAGCTATTTCACCCCATAGAGTGCATCACTTACCCCCCGACATGTTTTTTTGTTTTTAATTTTTTTTATACTGTAATAAAGTGTATTATATTTCCCTAATAAAATATTATTTACAATCCACAGAGAGAAATTCTTGCAGAGAGAGACGTTCCTTAACTCTCAGCCTATTGTGATTAGTTGTCAGCCTCTGGTGATCAGCTGTCAGCCTATGGTGATTAGCTGTCAGCCTCTGGTGATCAGATGTCAGCCTCTGGTGATCAGATGTCAGCCTCTGGTGATCAGATGTCAGCCTCTGGTGATCAGATGTCAGCCTCTGGCGATCAGATGTCAGCCTCTGGTGATCAGATGTCAGCCTCTGGTGATCAGATGTCAGCCTCTGGTGATCAGCTGTCAGCCTCTGGTGATCAGTTGTCAGCCTCTGGTGATCTGATGTCAGCCTCTGGCGATCAGATGTCAGCCTCTGGCGATCAGATGTCAGCCTCTGGTGATCAGATGTCAGCCTCTGGTGATCAGATGTCAGCCTCTGGTGATCTGATGTCAGCCTCTGGTGATCAGATGTCAGCCTCTGGTGATCAGATGTCAGCCTCTGGTGATCAGTTGTCAGCCTCTGGTGATCAGTTGTCAGCCTCTGGTGATCAGATGTCAGCCTCTGGTGATCAGCTGTCAGCCTCTGGTGATCAGCTGTCAGCCTCTGGTGATCTGATGTCAGCCTCTGGTGATCAGATGTCAGCCTCTGGTGATCTGATGTCAGCCTCTGGCGATCAGATGTCAGCCTCTGGTGATCAGATGTCAGCCTCTGGTGATCAGATGTCAGCCTCTGGTGATCAGCTGTCAGCCTCTGGTGATCAGCTGTCAGCCTCTGGTGATCAGATGTCAGCCTCTGGTGATCAGCTGTCAGCCTCTGGTGATCAGCTGTCAGCCTCTGGTGATCAGCTGTCAGCCTCTGGTGATCTGATGTCAGCCTCTGGTGATCAGATGTCAGCCTCTGGTGATCAGTTGTCAGCCTCTGGTGATCAGTTGTCAGCCTCTGGTGATCAGATGTCAGCCTCTGGTGATCAGCTGTCAGCCTCTGGTGATCAGCTGTCAGCCTCTGGTGATCTGATGTCAGCCTCTGGTGATCAGATGTCAGCCTCTGGTGATCTGATGTCAGCCTCTGGCGATCAGATGTCAGCCTCTGGTGATCAGCTGTCAGCCTCTGGTGATCAGATGTCAGCCTCTGGTGATCAGCTGTCAGCCTCTGGTGATCAGCTGTCAGCCTCTGGTGATCTGATGTCAGCCTCTGGTGATCAGATGTCAGCCTCTGGTGATCTGATGTCAGCCTCTGGCGATCAGATGTCAGCCTCTGGTGATCAGATGTCAGCCTCTGGTGATCAGATGTCAGCCTCTGGTGATCAGCTGTCAGCCTCTGGTGATCAGCTGTCAGCCTCTGGTGATCAGATGTCAGCCTCTGGTGATCAGCTGTCAGCCTCTGGTGATCAGCTGTCAGCCTCTGGTGATCAGCTGTCAGCCTCTGGTGATCTGATGTCAGCCTCTGGTGATCAGATGTCAGCCTCTGGTGATCAGTTGTCAGCCTCTGGTGATCAGTTGTCAGCCTCTGGTGATCAGATGTCAGCCTCTGGTGATCAGCTGTCAGCCTCTGGTGATCAGCTGTCAGCCTCTGGTGATCTGATGTCAGCCTCTGGTGATCAGATGTCAGCCTCTGGCGATCAGATGTCAGCCTCTGGTGATCAGATGTCAGCCTCTGGTGATCAGATGTCAGCCTCTGGTGATCAGCTGTCAGCCTCTGGTGATCAGCTGTCAGCCTCTGGTGATCAGATGTCAGCCTCTGGTGATCAGCTGTCAGCCTCTGGTGATCAGCTGTCAGCCTCTGGTGATCAAATGTCAGCCTCTGGTGATCAGATGTCAGCCTCAGGTGATCAGCTGTCAGCCTCTGGTGATCAGATGTCAGCCTCTGGTGATCAGATGTCAGCCTCTGGTGATCAGATGTCAGCCTCTGGTGATCAGATGTCAGACCGGGCAGCGGCTACTGATCAATCAGATCATTTAATTGAGCCTGTTCTGATTTTCTCCAGCTTCAGTAAGGAGTCATTGTACTCTTAATGGTCGATCAGAGATTTCTTTTGTTTTTTTTCCATTCTATTCACCTCGGGCTCTGAGAGACTCGAACCGGAGACCCCCATGCGTATGAGGCCGAGCTTCTTTTTAGAGAGATTTACTTGTCTTAGAGAGTATTTTGGAGGAGAGGCTCTAAGTTGTTATTGAGAAGTAATGTGTTAGTCGGTGGGGGTCAGCCACTTGTATGTCGTGGTTACTGTCTTCTTGTCGTGGCTATCGTCCTCTTGTCGTGGCTATCGTCCTCCTGTCGTGGCTATCGTCCTCCTGTCGTGGCTATCGTCCTCCTGTCGTGGCTATCGTCCTCCTGTCGTGGCTATCGTCCTCCTGTCGTGGCTATCGTCCTCCTGTCGTGGCTATCGTCCTCCTGTCGTGGCTATCGTCCTCCTGTCGTGGCTATCGTCCTCCTGTAGTGGCTATCGTCCTCCTGTCGTGGCTATCGTCCTCCTGTCGTGGCTATCGTCTTCCTATAGTGGCTATCGTCCTCCTGTCGTGGCTATCGTCCTCCTGTCGTGGCTATCGTCCTCCTGTCGTGGCTATCGTCCTCCTGTCGTGGCTATCGTCCTCCTGTCGTGGCTATCGTCCTCCTGTCGTGGCTATCGTCCTCCTGTGTAGCACCGTCCGTCACTGACATGTGAACCACGGGGTCAACAATACCTTTTAGAGTCCGGATATCGTTGACCTTTCTCCAACGAAGGTCAGCCTGTACTTTACCCAACAAAGGTCAGCCTGTACTTTACCCAACGAAGGTCAGCCTGTACTTTACCCAACAAAGGTCAGCCTGTACTTTACCCAACAAAGGTCAGCCTGTACTTTACCCAACGAAGGTCAGCCTGTACTTTACCCAACAAAGGTCAGCCTGTACTTTACCCAACGAAGGTCAGCCTGTACTTTACCCAACGAAGGTCAGCCTGTACTTTACCCAACGAAGGTCAGCCTGTACTTTACCCAACGAAGGTCAGCCTGTACTTTACCCAACAAAGGTCAGCCTGTACTTTACCCAACAAAGGTCAGCCTGTACTTTACCCAACGAAGGTCAGCCTGTACTTTACCCAACGAAGGTCAGCCTGTACTTTACCCAACAAAGGTCAGCCTGTACTTTACCCAACAAAGGTCAGCCTGTACTTTACCCAACGAAGGTCAGCCTGTACTTTACCCAACGAAGGTCAGCCTGTACTTTACCCAACGAAGGTCAGCCTGTACTTTACCCAACGAAGGTCAGCCTGTACTTTACCCAACAAAGGTCAGCCTGTACTTTACCCAACAAAGGTCAGCCTGTACTTTACCCAACAAAGGTCAGCCTGTACTTTACCCAACGAAGGTCAGCCTGTACTTTACCCAACGAAGGTCAGCCTGTACTTTACCCAACAAAGGTCAGCCTGTACTTTACCCAACAAAGGTCAGCCTGTACTTTACCCAACGAAGGTCAGCCTGTACTTTACCCAACGAAGGTCAGCCTGTACTTTACCCAACGAAGGTCAGCCTGTACTTTACCCAACAAAGGTCAGCCTGTACTTTTAAGAATGAGTGGCAGGAGTTACCGGAGTTTTCCTGCTTCGAGACACACTTTGTCCTCTGTGGTATATCAATAATTACTACGGAAGCTGTTGGGTATGTTTCCTGAGACAGATCAAACTCTTAAGGTTCTAAGATGCTGTTAACTCCCAGGAGAGAGTTATGTATGTGTTCTTAGATGGTCAACCTTTTTGAGAAGCGTTGTGTGTGTGTGTGTGTGTGTGTGCTTAACGAGGTGGTTAGCTGTGAGGGGGGGGGGGGGTAGTTTTGAGGGGTGGGGTGAGGGAGGATTTAGCAGGTATGGAGGGAACAGCGTGTCCAGAACTTTTCACAAGTCCCCACAGCTGTTTCACACTCAGAATATCAATGATTACACGTTATGAATGCGATATATATTTTGACGGTATAATGTTCTCAATATTATCAAGCTAACAACTATTCAATCTCTCTCTCTCTCTCTCTCTCTCTCTCTCTCTCTCTCTCTCTCTCTCTCTCTCTCTCTCTCTCTCTATTACCAATTTCAAAATTTACAACAAGCCCCTCAGAAATAGGTATGTAAATTGCCCGTGAAATTCGAAACAGTTGATTGCGTATCCGAAAGAGATATGTGAGAATTGTTCTCGTAATTGAATTCCACACAAGTGGTATATAGGGAGACCCTGAGCTTGTGTTCTCTGAGTGTGTGGGTTCTCTACATTATGTCACCACGAAATGAACATCAGCAAACTGTAGAATCCCCAGCTGCTAAACAAGCCAAATTCTGCGTCTGGGATGCTCTCGGACGCAGGTTCGAATCCTCGTCACGGCCCCTGTGGATTTGTTCAAGCCAAATTCTGTTCGTTTTCTGAGGAATCACCATCAACACGCAGGGAATGACTGAACGAATTGGATCGCTCCACACTGTTGGAGATGAGGAATAAGTGGGGACATGATAGCTACATAGAAGGTAATATTGGGAATAGGCCAAGTAGAGAGAAAAGGCACATGCACAATGAAATCCCATTAACATAATGTATCAATGAAGAACTCAGAAGGAGCTATGAGCCTCCACTACTTCTTCGGACAACGAAGTATTGTTCATAGGTAGGAACAAGAGAAAAAGAATGTTAGGTGGCAATTGATGCCAATGCTCGACCCTACGAGAGCATTTTGATACACACACACACACACACACACACACACACACACACACACACACACACACACACACACACACACACACACACCAGTCGACGTTCTTGCATGCAATGACATCGAATCGTCGTAAGTGCAAGCTGCAACAGTCAGTGTGCTAACTTCCTCCTCCATCCTCATGAAACTACCTCATTGGTAATCTCATCTTGCACGTCTGGGTTCATCGCCGCCTCACACGGGAGGCACTCGGAGGGGCAATGGCCACACACCAGACTAAATGGAGTTGGCGAGAACCTCTGCAATATTGAAATCCTCGAGTGACCTTTGGCAGCAGTAGCAGAGACACAGGATACTGTGTGTCTCTGTGTAGCTGTGTGGGTATGTGTCCAGTAAGGGTGTGTGTCTCTGTGTAGCTGTGTGGGTATGTGTCCAGTAAGGGTG
Source organism: Procambarus clarkii (assembly GCF_040958095.1). Lineage (NCBI taxonomy): Eukaryota > Metazoa > Arthropoda > Malacostraca > Decapoda > Cambaridae > Procambarus > Procambarus clarkii. Next base: position 9,855,213 of record NC_091163.1, read on the forward strand.
TGTGTCTCTGTGTAGCTGTGTGGATATGTGTCCAGTAAGGGTGTGTGTCTCTGTGTAGCTGTGTGGGTATGTGTCCAGTAAGGGTGTGTGTCTCTGTGTAGCTGTGTGGGTATGTGTCCAGTAAGGATGTGTGTCTCTGTGTAGCTGTGTGGGTATGTGTCCAGTAAGGGTGTGTGTCTCTGTGGAGCTGTGTGGGTATGTGTCCAGTAAGGATGTGTGTCTCTGTGTAGCTGTGTGGGTATGTGTCCAGTAAGGATGTGTGTCTCTGTGTAGCTGTGTGGATATGTGTCATGTGCGTCCAGCACAGATATGCTGGTATATTTTGTCAGTTCATTGCATTTCTGTGGTTCAGTGAAGCATTTACAAGATTCTAGATATGTTAAACAAACTCTGTTTTGATTACCAACCAAGTTGTCCTGGTTCTCTTGAGGTCACAACAGAACACCAGCCTGGAGGTTGCAGGAAGGTCAGACCCTCAATGGCATTACCTCTGCGTTGCGTTCAATTAATATCCGGTCTATAGTTCATTGATGAAAGTAAACTGGATAATCTACAATACCCCTTCTGACAAAGGCAAGATGAAGGAACAAAACATTACGTATATATATTTGTTTATAATGCTCCTATATATATATATATATATATATATATATATATATATATATATATATATATATATATATATATATCGTACCTAGTAACCAGAACGCACTTCTCAGCCTACTATGCAAGGCCCGATTTGCCTAATAAACCAAGTTTTCATGAATTAATTGTTTTTCGACTACCTAACCTACCTAACCTAACCTAACCTAACTTTTTCGGCTACCTAACCTAACCTAACCTATAAAAATAAGTTAGGTTAGGTTAGGTAGGGTTGGTTAGGTTCGGTCATATATCTACGTTAATTTTAACTCCAATAAAAAAAATTGACCTCATACGCAATGAAATGCGTATCTTTATTATTTCATAAGAAAAAAATTAGAGAAAATATATTAATTCAGGAAAACTTGGCTTGTTAGGCAAATCGGGCCTTGCATAGTAGGCCAAAAAGTGCGTTCTGGCTACTAGGTACGACATATATATATATATATATATATATATATATATATATATATATATATATATATATATATATATATATATATATATATGAATATCAGTGACCTATTTGCCCAATTTTAGACATTTATTCAGTGTTTTTCCCTGGCTTAAGATCCCTACTAATCATGACTCTAAAAAAAGTTTTAGTTAAAATTTCCATATTACAGCATTGTCTAACGGCTATCTACAAACTATTTACGTTACCCGAGATCATAACGCGACAATTTTCAGCATTAAATTATGTCTGCCAAACTTTCGTCCATTTTAGAAACTTAGATAAGCGTCTCCCACTGATTTTTAACTCTATCCCGTCTAATTTATTTCCCGTCAAATTTTTTCGTCTGAAAATTTGCAAAGATAGAGACATATATGTAGCACCTCCGTATACCACTTGTGGCGTGCAATGCATATATATTGATATGTTAAACGAACCAATAAGTTAGTCAACTATGGAGTGAGGTTACCGTAGACTGCAAGTTGGGGAATACGCAATTAATCCCCGAGGATTACTGTATCCAGGTGAGGTGTATGGGGGTGTGGCCGAGGCATCGGGCACCTATGAGTTGGAGAAGACATCATCCTGATCCGTCACGGGAGACATCTCCCGTCACGCAGGGTGCAGTTGCACCTCCACAGATCTCCAGGATCAGCTCTTGATACTGGTAATGGCTCAAAAGGGCCACCACTTACGGGCTATTCATGCCCGTGCCACCTTTTGGGTGGCTTAATCTTCATCAATCAATCACCTGGTCCGTTGATGTCAGTTGACGTCAGTGAGGGTTGTGTTGATGGCTGAAGACGCGTCTATAGAACAACACTGTTCATAGTGGGCAGAGGAGGAGCATTGACTCGTGGTCGTGATCAATCACAGATTGATCTGTGTAATAAGAATATATAATTATTACACAGAATTCAAGTGATTCTCTGAGAATATCCCAGCCACATTAGACGCTGGGAGAATGGCTTCGTGAGCAGTGGAGTCGTGTGCGATCGTGAGCTGACAGGCCAACGTAAACATTAACTAACTCGTTGTTAATAACGTCCCTCAAACCAACGTGTTTGTGTCTGCAATTCTCTTCGTGCATGATTAATAATGAATTAATTTCGAACATCTCTCGCTCAGTGCTTCAGTTCATTCCTGTGTTCGAATCGCACTTCTCTAAATGCTTCGTCCCTCATTCGACTAATAATAATATTTGCCGGGTGAACGAAAATATCTTATCTAACCTAACTTAGAACTAACTTCGCACAAAATCATTATTTATAATGTTATTTGGAACTTGAGAAAATAGAGATTTTTGTAAAACAGTTCGTTAAAATTGGTAAGTGGGTCTGAGGAGAGACTGGAGACAGTCTCTGCCTGGCCACCACAGTTTAAGGATGTTGGGACAGTCTCAGCCTGGCCACCACAGTCTAAGGATGTTGGGACAGTCTCAACCGGGCCACCACAGTCTAAGGACGTGTTGTCTATTTTGCAAATTTGGCTAAGAATGATACATGTCATTAACATGTAGCCTTCATGTTTCACAACTCCTCTCTTTCAGTGTGCTGGGCTCCGGGTACCCCCCTCATTATTTCCTCTTAGCTCAAGCCCTTTAGGTCAGGGACGAACTTTATTGCATTATTTTTTTTTCCTTGTTTTGACTTCTTTTTCATGTACAGGTTCCTTGTCGGGGCTCTATTGTTAACATTGTGACTCGCGGGGATTGTGTATAGAGCGCGGAAGACTTCTATTTCATGTTTTTAAAGAATTCACATCCATTAGCCTGTTTGTCGTTTGCTGTTGTTGTTGTTATACTGTTGGTGTCTGAGACTAGCATCAGATTTGGGGTTATGTCTGCTCTCAGATATTCTACTTTTTCTGATACAAGAATCTTTCTCCTCTTCTTCGTCCTATACTGCTGTAAGGTCTTCACACTCTTCTATCAACCATAATGCCTTTGCATATAGCCGGGTTAAACTCTAGCGGTCATTTTTTTTCAGATCACTTTTGGAGTGTTTTCAGATACATTTGTAAGGTATCACAATCTATCTTCAGTTCTCACTCTTCACAACAGTTTTGCATTGTCTCTAAGCACTGATTTGGAGAAGTCAATTTACTTAGCCAAGTCGATGGCATATATTATAAAGAGGATTGGTCCCAGTATCGACCCCTTGAACTCCACTTCACATGTTGACCAGACCACACACTAGAAAGTGAAGGGACGACGACGTTTCGGTCCGTCCTGGACCATTCTCAAGTCGATTGTGAGAATTGAGAATGGTCCGTCCTGGACCATTCTCAAGTCGATTGTAAGAATTGAGAATGGTCCGTCCTGGACCATTCTCAAGTCGATTGTAGGAATTGAGAATGGTCCGTCCTGGACCATTCTCAAGTAGATTGTGAGACTCCGCATATTTCTTCCTTGCTTTTCCGTCTTGTCTTCAATGTACTGCCTATGGAACCATAGGCTGCTGCTTTTATTGGTTTCCTTGTCCCTCTGTGGTGGTATGAAGCTTTCTTCACTTTTGTTTAGTTTGACCGCCATGTAATCCATCACGTTCTCTGTTGATCGTCTCTCCTCCGTACTGTCTCTTTCAGGAATTATTTCACCTTCTGTTTTTTTTTTCCCCTTTCCGGAATACTAGCCTTACACTCTTCCCCCTTTTTTATCTCTTTGCATGTGTGGTTGGACACACCCCATCCCATCCCCATCCCATCCCCCCCATCCCATCCCCCCATCCCATCCCCCATCCCATCCCCCATCCCATCCCCCCATCCCATCCCCCCCATCCCATCCTGCCCATCCCATCCCCCCATCCCATCCCCCCCATCCCATCCCCCCATCCCATTCCCCCATCCCATTCCCCCATCCCATCCCCCCCATCCCATCCCCTCATCCCATCCCCTCATCCCAACCCCCCATCCGCCTCATTCTTGCTTCCTCCCTGATACGTTGCATCAGAAGTTTCTCTCAACTTACTTATCCAACCTTAGCTCCCTATATATATTTTTTTCCCCCGTTTCTCAGGTTCCGTGTTTTTCCACCCGTCAGTTTGGCCATGATTGAAGTCTCCCAGTTTGGGGGTTTTTGATGTCAATCTCTTGGTCGTATTGGTCACTATTTGGGGGATATTTCTATATTTTGTCAGTAATTTAATCATTTTGTCTCGGTTTTCTCTGGTGTTGTGGGTCGTTGAAGATCACAGCCATTACCACGTTCTCAGTAGCCACGAAGGAGTTCTTGTTTGCTACTGAACCGTCTCCAGGGTAATCTCTTCGCTTATTCATATGCTGGTGAGGAGTCACAATAACGTGGCTGAAGTATGTTGACCAGACCACACACTAGAAGGTGAAGGGACGACGACGTTTCGGTCCGTCCTGGACCATTCTCAAGTCGATTGTGGTCCTGGACCATTCTCAAGTCGATTGTGGTCCTGGACCATTCTCAAGTCGATTGTGGTCCTGGATCATTCTCAAGTCGATTGTGGTCCTGGACCATTCTCAAGTCGATTGTGATCCTGGACCATTCTCAAGTCGATTGCAAGTGTTGGAAATGTAGATGTTTATCTCTCAGAATGTTTGGTAATATGTTTATTGTTTGTGATGTGTGTATATGTATGTATTAACACGATGTACTGAACGGGGTGAGAATAGCTTGAGCTACCTCATTCCTTTGTGTGTATTTTACCTCAATAAACTTATTTCAATTTCAATTTCAATTGCAAGTGTTCGCAAGTGTTCAATTATTCAGTTTCTTTTCACTAGCAGAGCCGCACCTTCTCCTCCTCCTCCTCCTCTTCTCTAAGCAGTTTATCACATCCTATTAACTACTGTTCTCTGACGAATATTTCACTCTCATTCATACAAGTTAATTTTCCCCAATCGTTTCTATCCTATCATACTTTGTGTCATCAAACCTTTCTGTGTGTTGATCTGTTTTATTTGACAGTCTACCATCGTTAGTGTACCGGATTATCAGACTGTTGCTGTTGTTAAAGTTTCGCTACCTGGAACAAAAAGTTCCAAGTAGCACGGGCTATGGTGAGCCCGTATATAGGATTATCAGAGTTATTCCGTCCTTAAGGTGCTCGGTGTCCCTTCTGTGGAGGGAACTCAGATGGGATTGGAAGGTAGTGGAAGTTGTGATAAAAGAATCCGAGAGAGAGAGAGAGAGAGAGAGAGAGAGAGAGAGAGAGAGAGAGAGAGAGAGAGAGAGAGAGAGAGAGAGAGAGAGAGAGAGATCAGGTAGTGGATTTCTGTACACATCTAGTTGGCTTGCGAGGGTTGAGCTTCGGCTCTTTGATCCCCGTCTCTCAGATACCAATCAACTGGTGCATAGGTTCCAAAACCTGTTGGGCTCTGTCGTATCTACATTTGAAACTGTGTATGTCGTGGAATGGTGAGAGGTATGGTGGAGTGGGAATTTGGAGGCATAGGGGATTGGGAGAGGGAGGGAGGTAGGGGAAGAAGGTGAGTGAATTCTGAGTGGGAATGTAGGAAACAAGGGATATAGATGGTTGATGACTGATGGCTGTGACTGATGGGGGAGGGGGAGTGGTAACTGGTGTATGTGGCAGAAAAGGATGTCCAATTTCTGGTCTGGGAATGGTATTGGTGGCAGTCTGGCCCCGTGTGTGTGTGTGTGCTGGGAGCTGACTCCATCTGGCCCCGTGTGTGTGTGTGTGCTGGGAGCTGACTCCATCTGGCCCCGTGTGTGTGTGTGTGCTGGGAGCTGACTCCATCTGGCCCCGTGTGTGTGTGTGTGCTGGGAGCTGACTCCATCTGGCCCCGTGTGTGTGTGTGTGCTGGGTGCTGACTCCATCTGGCCCAGTGTGTGAGTGTGTGCTGGGTGCTGACTCCATCTGGCCCCGTGTGTGTGTGTGTGCTGGGAGCTGACTCCATCTGGCCCAGTGTGTGAGTGTGTGCTGGGTGCTGACTCCATCTGGCCCCGTGTGTGTGTGTGTGCTGGGAGCTGACTCCATCTGGCCCAGTGTGTGTGTGTGTGTGTGCTGGGAGCTGACTCCATCTGGCCCAGTGTGTGTGTGTGTGTGTGCTGGGAGCTGACTCCATCTGGCCCAGTGTGTGAGTGTGTGCTGGGTGCTGACTCCATCTGGCCCCGTGTGTGTGTGTGCTGGGGGCTGACTCCATCTGGCCCAGTGTGTGTGTGTGTGTGTGCTGGGAGCTGACTCCATCTGGCCCAGTGTGTGAGTGTGTGCTGGGTGCTGACTCCATCTGGCCCCGTGTGTGTGTGTGTGCTGGGGGCTGACTCCATCTGGCCCAGTGTTTGTGTGTGTGTGTGTGTGCTGGGGGCTGACTCCATCTGGCCCCGTGTGTGTGTGCAGAGAGCTGACTCCATCTGGCTAAAGTTCTGGCCACTGGTAAATCGTTTTAGCATTCACTTGTTCTTGCATTTTGACGCTTCTATGTATGTATTCACCTAGTTGTGCTTGCGGGGGTTGAGCTCTGGCTCTTTGGTCCCGCCTCTCAACCGTCAATCAACTGGTGTCAGATTCCTGAGCCTATTGGGCTCTATTATATCTACACTTGAAACTGTGTATGGAGTCAGCCTCCACCACATCACTTCCTAATGCATTCCATTTACTAACTACTCTGACACTGAAAAAGTTCTTTCTAACGTCTCTGTGGCTCATGTGTGTGTGTGTGTGTGTGTGTGTGTGTGTGTGTGTGTGTGTGTGTGTGTGTGTGTGTGTGTGTGTGTGTGTGTGTGTGTGTGAGTGTGTATGCAATCAAAAAAAAAAATTGCAGAAACAAGAGTAGAAAAGTGAGCGATCCAGTCACTTAACTCTACGGATATTACACACATTATTTCGTTTACTTGGCTGGCGTGTGCTAATTTTACGAGGTGTGAGATTTTAATTTGCAAAGCTCCATATTGTTAGTTTCCAGACACTACCAAGAGTACCCCGGGTAGTTGAAACTATTCGCATCTGTCTATAATCACTGTCTAAATATATTTACTGCAGTATAAGGAGCCTTTTTTGCAATGTTGAGAGTAATCCTTCTCATAGATTAAAAATCTCCAATAATCTTATCTTCATGCTTATTTATGTATCTCATCGTATTATATAGAACTCGATTCCCTCAGAGTATCGAACTCCTTTACGGTATTAAAGTTTGATTTATAACTTGGTAACTTCGCCAAAATGTGTGAAAAATATATCGCAGCGGGAATTATGTTTTTTTTCGATATTCTTAATCCGCTTGTTCCCAGCTGTTCTTGACGAGTTGATATCAAGATCTGGTTGTGACTAGTAAAGAAAGTGTTGAACATCTCGGCACTTTCAGCACGTTGTCTTGAAGGAATGGTGTCACCATCTTCCTGTGATAAGTGAACCTCATTGTGAGACATTTCTGGAGGGCTCCTTGCAGTGTTCTCATTCTGTTCTTAATGTTCATGCTACAGTGAAGAACACTGTTGGTTTAGAAAGTACATTTCACCTCACTCTACACCCTGGCACTGTACACCACACACTTCACCCCTGGCACTGTACACCTCACTCTACACCCTGGCACTGTACACCACACCCTACACCCCTGGCACTGTACACCTCACACTACACCCCTAGCACTGTACACCTCACACTACACCCTGGCACTGTACACCACACCCTACACCCCTTTCATTGTACACCTCACACTACACCCCTGGCACTGTACACCACACCCTACACCCCTGGCACTGTACACCACACCCTACACCCCTGGCACTGTACACCTCACACTACACCCTGGCACTGTACACCACACCCTACACCCCTGGCACTGTACACCTCACACTACACCCTGGCACTGTACACCAAACCCTACACCCCTGGCACTGTACACCACACCCTACACCCTGGCACTGTACACCACACCCTACACCCCTGGCACTGTACACCTCACCCCACACTATCAGGGTTCGAACTCATACCCATCAATAGGCTGAGCTACCACTCTTCAAAGAAGATCAAGTGGCTCAATACTTCACAAACTGCTAGAGTTTTCATTTTGCTCCAACTGTCCTTATATACAATGCTTCAACCAAAATACAGCCAAGATACAATCAAAATACAGCCAAGATACAATCAAAATACAGCCAAGATACAACCAAAATACAGCCAAGATACAATCAAAATACAGCCAAGATACAACCAAAATACAGCCAAGATACAACCAAAATACAGCCAAGATACAACCAAAATACAGCCAAGATACAATCAAAATACAGCCAATATTGTATCCATAACTACCTCCTCAACAGAGAGTATGATTGGCTTTGAATTTTTCAATATCTTCAACCCACTTCTGTATAGCTGTAACTTACAGTAAATTAGATGTTCATATTACAGAGACAATGACGTAATCTTTCCACAGGCATTCTTGGAATACAAGAATGAAAGACCTGGGTGAATACTGGTCAGGAAACAGGGTAGTTGGTTTAAGGAGCAGATTATCAGGTGGCACAATAGTCGTGGGATCACTGAATTCTTCCAAGAGTAGTTTAGGGAAATATATGAATATGTTTTGGTGAATATAATTAGGAGTTGCCTCGTATGGAACAATAGGAGCTGCCTCGTATGGACCAATAGGTGCTGCCTCGTATGGAACAATAGGAGCTGCCTCGTATGGACCAATAGGAGCTGCCTCGTATGGAACAATAGGTGCTGCCTCGTATGAACCAATAGGAGCTGCCTCGTATGGAACAATAGGAGCTGCCTCGTATGCACCAATAGGAGCTGCCTCGTATGAACCAATAGGAGCTGCCTCGTATGAACCAATAGGAGCTGCCTCGTATGAACCAATAGGACTTCTCCAGATTTATTCTCATGTTTTTAAGGCTGAAAAACGAACAAATTTGAAGCATTCAGCAGTTTGTATGATATACAGTAATTACCTAACAGCCTAGTGATCCATGGCTCGAGTTAAAGGGCGCTAATATGTAAACAAATATGTAATAGACCCACACATTATTCCCGTCAAACCGTTGTCATACCAGCCATGAGGCAAGGATTGTTTGGGGGGGCACACAATTAGTCGAGGAAAACAATTAGAAATGCGCTTAGGGATATAATATCGTTTATTGCATGGTTCGGTTAATTGGTACGTTGTTACAGTGTCATTCACAGCTTCGTGCACCGTTAATTGGCTGTGTGACGAATCTGATTTCTGTTGTGTGTGTGTGTGTGTGTGTGTGTGTGTGTGTGTGTGTGTGTGTGTGTGTGTGTGTGTGTGTGTGTGTGTGTGTGTGTGTGTGTGCTTTAGGCTCTATTCATCCTTACTAAGATCCAATCATGTGTCTCCCTGTGTGAGTATGGATATAGTATTTCTGTGTATTGCGTTTTTTAATTGGAAGAGAAAGAGAAATGTATATATCTACTTGTCTGTCTGTCTGTCTGTCTGTGTGCCTGATCAAGTTATTGAGGTACGACACTAGAGAATAGCTGCATCTAACTTTGCAGGATAACGCACGAAAGGAGGAGGGGGTGTGGGAGTGTCTGACTAGCATAGGCGGGTTGGGGTCGACCCCCACCTGGAATGACCTTTTGATGCACAGGTTCCACCCGGGGTCCAAACACGTATATAAAGCAATCTTTCCATATTCTCTTATTGAAGAATTTCCTTGTGTGTAAAGCCTCATTTCCGTGGCCTTACGGTCTTGTGATTAAATACAGAATTTCTGAGACCAAATTTAAAATGTAAAAAAAAAAAAAATATTTTCGTGCGATAATGCCTTGGAAGATGTTGGGCATATGTCGGTGCCTGAGGCTGAGTAGACAGCGCTCGAGGTTCGTAGTCCTAAAGTTCCGGGGTTCAATCCCCGGCGGAGGCGGAAACAAATGGGCAAAGTTTCTTTCACCTTGATGCCCTGTTCACCTAACAGTAAATAGGTACCTGGGAGTTAGACAGTTGCTACAGGCTGCTTCCTGGGGCGTGTGTAAAGAAAATGAGGCCTGGTCGAGGACCGGGCCGCGGGGACGCTAAGCCCCGAAATTATCTCAAGATAACCTCAAGATAACCTGCTAGATGGTGGTCACGTGACCCTAAAAAGAGGGTGGAGAGGGAAAGAGGGTGCCGAGTGGGAGAGAGTATATATATATATATATATATATATATATATATATATATATATATATACCTGTCTGCCTGTCCCCAACACAATGCCTGGTCGTGGTTCGAGCCTTCGTGCTATCTGCTTCTATTTCTGCTCAAACCGTCTCTACCCTCGAGAATAAACAGGCGTGAATCAGACCAACAGACACATGTAATTTCTTCTGCCGCCTCGAAGCCGAAGCTGATGTGACAACTGGCGGCTTCATGTCCCTCTAGCGGCTCTTATGTCCAGAGCCGTCACAGGTCTGGACACTTGGGAGTCAGTTTTGACCACACTTATCAAAGGCAGACTCTATAAGTTTAGCTTCGACCTCTCTGAAAATTGTTGAATGAGGAATGGCCCTGGAAACACAAACCGAAACTGTCTCTATTTTCCGCTTGTAACAACTTGTAATAAAGTTGTTACATCTTGGCTTAACGTGTTTATGACGTATTGGAACGTTGTTACAACTTGATATATTGGTTGTTATAACTGGTTAGGTGGTGTTAAAACTTGTTCGAACGTTGTACCAACGTCGTAGTTTCGGTGTGTGTTTGGAGGGGGGACTCATTAGTGAGCATTCTGCATCTACATCCGCCACCAAGATAATGTTAATAAAACAAGATTAAAACCAGTGCACTAAAACAGAAGCGATAAATAAGCAGGGAAAAAGGGAGAAATACTCTCTCCTCCATTTTAAACTTAGACCCAAATATCACGGGAAAAAGGTTATCATGAATAACCAAACTCAATTACGGGCTCACCATAGCCCGTGCTACATGGACACTTCGTCCTGAGTAGCTAAATCTTTAACAACAACAACAACAACATCTCTGAAAATATAATTGCAACATATCAGCAACATAAATATGTGCAACACCTTTAATCGGAAATATATGTGTTTCGTTCAATACATGTGAGTTGCGAATTAAGAAATGGTTTCAAAGAATGTTTCGGGAATTCTACTTTTATTTTCAATACTAAAGTATTTTGTATTAAATATAATAATGCTGCAACCCATCCTCCGAACTGACAGTACGTTTTAATACTAAGTGTAATAAGTACATTTCCTGACTGTTATACATAGTACATAATTGCACTTACGTAATATCAATAGTTGGCTATGATATTTATAATATTTAGATATATTTTACTGGACGTGTTAAAGGTCTATAAATACCTACGTATTTATAGGTACAAGAGTTAATGATTCATGACGGCTGTTAGCAGGCTGAGATATTTTGCTGCTGATTAACCGTACCCTACTAGTTTTCCCTGGAACACAACCCACCAATTGGTTTTACTCCCAGGTCCCCAATTACTGCTGGGTGAACAGGGGCGAAAAGTGATGGACTGGTTCCCAGGTGTGTGTGTGTGTGTGTGTGTGTGTGTGTGTGTGTGTGTGTGTGTGTGTGTGTGTGTGTGGGTGTGTGTGTGTGTGTGTGTGTGTGTGTGTGTGTGTGTGTGGGTGGGTGGGTGTGTGTGTGTGTGTGTGTGTGTGTGTGTGTGTGTGTGTGTGTGTGGGTGTGTGTGTGTGTGTGTGTGTGTGTGTGTGTGTGTGTGGGTGGGTGTGTGTGTGTGTGTGTGTGTGTGTGGGTGTGTGTGTGTGTGTGGGTGTAACTACTAGGCCAGCAATAGACCAACTATTGACTATCCACTGTATACAGCCCTTCTGAAACTGTCTAACTCCAGGTACCTATTAAATTTCTCCATGAATACTAGCATGAGGCGAAAGGAAATGCGGTCAAATTTGTTACTCTTCCAGCCGGGGTTCGAACCTGGAATTGAACCCGGAGCTGAGAATCGAAATCGTTCACAGCTTGACCATGGGCCTTTCTCTCTATCAATTTCACATTCTCTCTCTCTCTCTCTCTCTCTCTCTCTCTCTCTCTCTCTCTCTCTCTCTCTCTCTCTCTCTCTCTCTCTCTCTCTCTCTCTTATTTGTTAATAATAACTTGTAACTTCCACCAATTAAAATTTATGAATTAGTAATATTAATGCTGAGTTTTTTTTTTTTTGGGGGGAGGGGGGTTGGGGGGTAGGGAATGCTGTTGTTAATTTGTGTGTAAATTTATCATTTTACTATTAACAAAATTATAATAAAGAGATTGAAATATATGACTTTTTTTTTTTTAGAAAGGCTGCTAAACAAATATCAATGATTTTTTTTTAACAGGACATTTGTAAAAAAAAAAAACTAATTTATAAATAATATTTTACCTTATAAGCAACAAGAAATGTGAACCTGAAGTTGAAAAAATCTTTGGATCACATAATAAACATTAAAAAAAAATAAAGATATTTTACTCAGAGATTTTGCATAATGCTCCAGTGGAGACGTTATACGAGGCGTGTAATGCTGTATGAACTATGCTGCAGCACCAGTGTCCTAACTATGCTGCAGCACCAGTGTCCTAACTATACTGCAGCACCTGTGTCCTAACTATGCTGCAGCACCAGTGTCCTAACTATGCTGCAGCACCAGTGTCCTAACTATGCTGCAGCACCAGTGTCCTAACTATGCTGCAGCACCAGTGTCCTAACTATGCTGCAGCACCAGTGTCCTAACTATGCTGCAGCACCAGTGTCCTAACTATGCTGCAGCACCAGTGTCCTAACTATGCTGCAGCACCAGTGTCCTAACTATGCTGCAGCACCAGTGTCCTAACTATGCTGCAGCACCAGTGTCCTAACTATGCTGCAGCACCAGTGTCCTAACTATGCTGCAGCACCAGTGTCCTAACTATGCTGCAGCACCTGTGTCCTAACTATGCTGCAGCACCAGTGTCCTAACTATGCTGCAGCACCAGTGTCCTAACTATGCTGCAGCACCAGTGTTCTAACTATGCTGCAGCACCAGTGTCCTAACTATGCTGCAGCACCAGTGTTCTAACTATGCTGCAGCACCAGTGTCCTAACTATGCTGCAGCACCAGTGTCCTAACTATGCTGCAGCACCTGTGTCCTAACTATGCTGCAGCACCAGTGTCCTAACTATGCTGCAGCACCAGTGTCCTAACTATGCTGCAGCACCAGTGTCCTAACTATGCTGCAGCACCAGTGTCCTAACTATGCTGCAGCACCAGTGTCCTAACTATGCTGCAGCACCAGTGTCCTAACTATGCTGCAGCACCTGTGTCCTAACTATGCTGCAGCACCAGTGTCCTAACTATGCTGCAGCACCAGTGTCCTAACTATGCTGCAGCACCAGTGTCCTTAGTAAGCACATTCTTGACAAGGTGCATCACTGAAAAACAGGTTCAGCCCATGAAAATGTCGAGGAAAATACTGCTTAATTCTGCCATTGCAAGATATTTTTGGGGGTGTCTAAATTTTCAGGGATGAAATGCCAGAGTTTCAAAATGTCATTATCTGCCATTTTCCGGGTTAATGCCTTTTACTAACGGATCTCATTCAATATTTTCTAGTTCAGCTTTTAAGTTGATAATATTTTGCCTCCAAATTTAACTGGTTTGTAAATCAATCACTTCCGTCTCAGAATTATCCAAACCAATCCATTGCAACATTTGCAAATTTAATTCGTCTAATGTTGCACTCTCTGCACACTTAATGAATTTTTGTAGTTTCTTCAGATGAATTTAGTCAATTTTAAACAACATGAATCAACAGTTAAATCAATGACGTTCGAAAACTGCATTTGAAGGCCCTGTAATTATAGTTTGGGCGAAGTCTTTTATTTATGGAGATTGGAAATCAGTATAATTTGCCTTTTTTTTGCCGAAAGGAGGAAGAGGCATGGGGCTTGACCCACCATTGGCGAGCCCCAGACACAGACCAGTTATCCTGCAAAGTTGGGTGAGGCTAGCACCAGGTGCACCCTCGAACACACACACACACACACACACACACACACACACACACACACACACACACACACACACACACACACACACACACACACACACACAGTGAAGGCAGTGATGTGGTGGAGGCTGACTCCATACACAGTTTCAAATGTAGATATGATAGAGCCCAGTAGGCTCAGGAACCTGTACACCAGTTGATTGACAGTTGAGAGGCGGGGACCAAAGAGCCAAAGCTCAACCCCCGCAAGCACAAATAGATGAGTACAAATAAGTGAGTACACACACACACACACACAGACAAACTGTTGTTGTTATTTTAGATTCAGCGACTCGGAATAAAATGTTGCAAGTAGCACGGACTATGGTGAGCCCGTAGTGGACTTACCTGGCACAGGAACGGGAGCTGTAACTGTGGTGCCGTACTGTTTGCGTGCGTGTGCGTGTGTGTGTGTGTGTGTGTGTGTGTGTGTGTGTGTGTGTGTGTGTGTGTGTGTGTGTGTGTGTGTGTGTGTGTGTGTGTGTGTGAGGTACTGTGTGGTGGTGGAAGGTGGTCTCGCTTCCACTAACGAGGAAGTGGTAGAAGCCACTTCGCTAGCACAGTTTCGCCAAAGTTTCGCCGTTGAAAGTTTCATGGAAACGCCATGAAAGCGAGAACTCCCTCCGCTATCTCAGCCTCGGTGCGAACGTCCAGTTAAAGCCTCCTGTTTGATCTACGTTCTCCTCTATGTTGGACTAAATAGAAAATAAAATGAAACAGAATAAATAACTCTCAGTGCTTCATGGGTATGTGTGTGTGAGGGGAGGGAGGGGGAGTGGGAGGAGTGATTGCGTGTGGAAGGGTTAATACTTCGTGAGTGCGTGCGTGTGGGGGTGATTCTAACTCTAGATAACATATTGCCCAATCATCCCACCCTCTTGCGTTTAAAGATATCATGACTCTCTCGTATGTAAGTTACGTATTGGTATTTCGTTTGATCTAATTATACATGTACAATCATTTATAAATAACGTTTTGTAATTTGAATTCACTGTTTGTCCTTCGACTTCCTGATAACACAATCACGGGTGATTAGAAGAGCTTTCACAAAGAGCCACAAAGAGTTATACGACAAAGAGTGCTGGAGAGACGGGACACCACGAGCGTAGCTCTCATCCTGTAACTACACTTAGGTAATTACACAATCACCTGAAACTTCAGTGTGGGAATATAGTTCAGAGTTGTTCAAAATACATTCATCAACATGGAGGCTTTTAGCGCCTGTTAAAGTTAATGGACCTGTGTTCACTTTGCTGTTCGGAAATGGTGTTTATGTGATCACTTTGCTGTTCGGATATGGGGTTATGTGGTCACTTTGCTGGTCGGATATAGGGTTATGTGGTCACTTTGCTGGTCGGATATAGGGTTATGTGGTCACTTTGCTGTTCGGATATGGGGTTATGTGGTCACTTTGCTGTTCGGATATAGGGTTATGTGGTCACTTTGCTGTTCGGATATAGGGTTATGTGGTCACTTTGCTGTTCGGATATAGGGTTATGTGGTCACTTTGCTCTCCGGATATAGAGTTAAGTGGTCACTTTGCTGTTCGGATATAGGGTTATGTGGTCACTTTGCTGTTCGGATATGGAGTTATGTGGTCACTTTGCTGTTCGGATATAGGGTTATGTGGTCACTTTGCTGTTCGGATATGGGGTTATGTGGTCACTTTGCTGTTCGGATATGGGGTTATGTGGTCACTTTGCTGTTCGGATATAGGGTTATGTGGTCACTTTGCTGTTCGGATATGGGGTTATGTGGTCACTTTGCTGTTCGGATATGGGGTTATGTGGTCACTTTGCTGTCCGGATATGGGGTTATGTGGTCACTTTGCTGTCCGGATATGGGGTTATGTGATCACTTTGCTGTTCGGATATAGGGTTATGTGGTCACTTTGCTGTTCGGATATGGGGTTATGTGGTCACTTTGCTGTTCGGATATGGGGTTATGTGGTCACTTTGCTGTTCGGATATAGGGTTATGTGGTCACTTTGCTGTCCGGATATAGAGTTAAGTGGTCACTTTGCTGTCCGGATATAGAGTTAAGTGGTCACTTTGCTGTCCGGATATAGAGTTAAGTGGTCACTTTGCTGTCCGGATATAGAGTTAAGTGGTCACTTTGCTGTCCGGATATAGGGTTAAGTGGTCACTTTGCTGTCCGGATATAGAGTTAAGTGGTCACTTTGCTGTCCGGATATAGAGTTAAGTGGTCACTTTGCTGTCCGGATATAGAGTTAAGTGGTCACTTTGCTGTCCGGATATAGAGTTAAGTGGTCACTTTGCTGTCCGGATATAGAGTTAAGTGGTCACTTTGCTGTCCGGATATAGAGTTAAGTGGTCACTTTGCTGTCCGGATATAGAGTTAAGTGGTCACTTTGCTGTCCGGACATGTATTTATCGTCTCATAACTGTCCGAACATGTTCCAACCTTTGTGTGTCCCTTAGTCCTCGTCCCTACCCCTTGTATCACAGAATGTACAGTGTGTTACAGAACATTGTGTCCCTTAGTCCTCGTCCCTACCCCTTGTATCACAGAATGTACAGTGTGTTACAGAACATTGTGTCCCTTAGTCCTCGTCCCTACCCCTTGCATCACAGAATGTACAGTGTGTTACAGAACATTGTGTCCCTTAGTCCTCGTCCCTACCCCTTGCATCACAGAATGTACAGTGTGTTACAGAACATTGTGTCCCTTAGTCCTCGTCCCTACCCCTTGCATCACAGAATGTACAGTGTGTTACAGAACATTGTGTCCCTTAGTCCTCGTCCCTACCCCTTGTATCACAGAATGTACAGTGTGTTACAGAACATTGTGTCCCTTAGTCCTCGTCCTTACCCCTTGTATCACAGAATGTACAGTGTGTTACAGAACATTGTGTCCCTTAGTCCTCGTCCCTACCCCTTGTATCACAGAATGTACAGTGTGTTACAGAACATTGTGTCCCTTAGTCCTCGTCCCTACCCCTTGTATCACAGAATGTACAGTGTGTTACAGAACATTGCAAATAATAATGGTCATCAAGAATTATCGATAAGGGGGGTAGCTGAGATGGATAGATGGGGGAGGGAGGGAGGCCACTCTTCCACCACCAACACAACGGCATCAAAACCATTACATCTTTCCTGCTCCACCTGTTCCACTTGACAGCATAGAGCCCCGGTAGTCTGGTTCGGAGAAGGAATGGTCTCTTTCAACATTTTAGAGCAAAGCGCAAAACTCTATAACTCTTTTTCAATATATATCCGGTTGGGTGAGCGGGATAAATCCAGGGGATAAACGAGAGTGTTTATTTGCGTGAATATTCAAGAGCGACATCATACATACAACCAGGCTGTTATGGTTCGCCCAAACCATGCACCCGGGCGGCGGTATTTAGACCAGAAGCGGCCAGAGACCTGACTACCAGCCCCGGCAGGGAGTTGTGGCCCTTCATGTGAAGGGAGAGGAGGGAGGCGTGTTGATAACTCAGCAGGGGAGGGAGGCAGACAGAGATTAGGAGGAGGAAGTAAGGAAGGAGAGATAAATGACATGCAAAGGGGAGGGAATAAAGGAGAGAGATAATGACCACGAAGAAGGGGAGAGAGAGAGAGAGAGAGAGAGAGAGAGAGAGAGACAGAGAGAGAGAGAGAGAGAGAGAGAGAGAGAGAGAGAGAGAGAGAGAGAGAGAGAGAGAGAGAGAGAGAGAGAGAGAGAAGGAATTAAGGCATTAGAGTTAACTACTGAATCGTACCTAATTTTGTGATCAAAGTCATTTACGCCAGACCTGTTTATATTTACTTATATATTTATATATGTTTATATATATATATATATTGATTGGCATAAATATATGCAATATAACCACATTTGAAAATTGTAAATAAAGCCTTAACGCTCTGGAAAGTCTTGACGGTCTGATAGCGCTAAGCCTTTATTATTTCCTATTTTCATATGTTTTTATCTTTTAATAGATTAGCTTTTCTTAATCTTTTTCCTATAGATATAGTTATATCAGTGAACCAAATAGAGTTATAAAAACTAATTCTTGCGCTTGATTTTGCTACCCAATAAGGTTGTAATACTTTATTAAAGAAACTTGAAAGGTGTATGTATATATATATATATATATATATATATATATATATATATATATATATATATATATATATATATATATATATATATATATATATTAGCGGATTAAGGCGCCCTGTAGTTACCAGTTGCGTTGCTCCTGGGAGTATGGGTTCGAGTCACTTCTGGGGTGTGAGTTTTCAGTCGCATATAGTCCTGGGGACCATTCAGGCTTGTTCGCATATATATATATATATATATATATATATATATATATATATATATATATATATATATATATATATATATATATACATATATATGAAAATGTCAAATCCGTTGCATATATCTACCTTGTCAATCAAATTATGCAAAGCTTTACGAGCTTTGATGACACAGTACACATATGACTGCAGTTACTCATATGTATAAATATATACATATTATATTATGTATTTAAAAATGATTTTGTTCATAAAAACCCTTAGAATACATATTGTTAGTATAGTTTGTTCTTATTATAATGCTAGTAATATTATGAGTAATAATATACATATTCATTACTATTTCGTATACATAGTGTAGGTTGAGTTTTGAGATCTTGTAGCATAGTAGTCTCCGTCCTCCGGGGAGCCGGTCGGCCGAGCGGACAGCACACTGGACTTGTGATCCTGTGGTCCTGGGTTCGATCCTAGGCGCCGGCGAGAAACAATGGGCAGAGTTTCTTTCACCCTATGCCCCTGTTACCTAGCAGTAAAATAGGTAGCTGGGTGTTAGTCAGCTGCCACGGGCTGCTTCCTGGGGGTGGAGGCCTGGTCGAGGACCGGGCCGCGGGGACACTAAAGCCCCGAAATCATCTCAAGATAACCTCAAGAAGATAACCTCGACTCACAACCCGAGGGACCCGGGGTCAATTTCCAGACAAGACAGCATCATTTTTGTTATTGTTTATTAAGGGTGTTTCTCCCCCCTTACATGCAAGCATTATTGACCTTATTCACTAATATATTCCTTAACATGTTAAACACATTCATATATCATCCGTGATTTGTCCTTCAGCTTGTGAATGGTCACGAAGTGCTTGTGAATGGTCACGAAGCACTTGTGAATGGTCACGAAGCACTTGTGAATGGTCACGAAGCACTTGTGAATGGTCACGAAGCACTTGCGAATAATCCCGAACTTCCCCACTCGGCCATACACTCAGCCACAACAACAACAACAACATATCAAGCACTCTAGGCCGAGTGCCAGACGGGAGTGCACTCAACCAGGAGTGCAACATCAACCAATCCCCCCCCCCCCTCCCCCGGGGAGACGGCGGGATTATATCCCTCACTTTAAGAGGCTTAAAGATTTTCAATCACTTCCGAATATATTTTCAACTCCACAGAGTAGGAGTCGGAGCCAGGAGACGACCATTAGGAATGGTAGAAAACGTGACCATTAGGAATGGTAGAAAACGTGACCATTAGGAATGGTAGAAAACGTGACCATTAGGAATGGTAGAAAACGTGACCATTAGGAATGGTAGAAGACGTGACCATTAGTAATGGTTACTCTAACCGAACTAGTTAACTAAATGTTACGTATAACAGTAGAGAAGTAGGAGGTACCTAAAATCACTCAATAAGCTGGGATAAGTTCAAGCTTAAAATAGGAATAAATGTTTTTAAAACTTAACACACACTTCAAGAGGATTTAAGCGCAAAAATAATGGGCAGATCTCCCGGAAAGAGTTGGATTACGTTTCGTGTTGTGAAGAGGTTATCAAGGATGAGATAGGATATATATCTAAGATGAGAAGGCTAAGCCATCGGATCATTTAAGGAAGGCTGCAAGAATTGTGTCCTAAATTGTGAGATGATAGTGAACAGGGATCAGGCAGAGATCATGATCACTGAGATGATAGTGATGTGTGTATTATCACTATCACTGTAACCATTTTTTTTATTTGCTATGCATTATGTCCGTCATTGTGGCCAAATGGTTGCCGTTTAGAATGCAAATGTGTTACCGTTTGTACTAATGTTAAAGTTTAACCGGCCTCAGGCAACACTACAACACAGGACACAGTCATTAACCTCAGGCAACACTACAACACAGGACACAGTCATCAGCCTCAGGCAACACTACAACACAGGACACAGTCATCAGCCTCAGGCAACACTACAACACAGGACACAGTCATCAGCCTCAGGCAACACTACAACACAGGACACAGTCATCAGCCTCAGGCAACACTACAACACAGTCACAACCCTCAGGCAATAATACAACACAGTCACAACCCTCAGGCAACCATGTAACACAGTCACGACCCTCAGGCAACAATACAACACAGTCACAACCCTCAGGCAACCATGTAACACAGTCACGACCCTCAGGCAACACTACAACACAGTCACAACCCTCAGGCAACACTACAACACAGTCACAACCCTCAGGCAACCATGTAACACAGTCACAACCCTGAGGCAACACTACAACACAGTCACGACCCTCAGGCAATAATACAACACAGTCACAACCCTCAGGCAATAATGCAATACAGTCACAACCCTCAGGCAACACTACAACACAGTCACAACCCTCAGGCAATAATGCAATACAGTCACAACCCTCAGGCAATAATACAACACAGTCATCAGCCTCAGGCAACAATACAACACAGTCACAACCCTCAGGCAACAACACAACACAGTCACAACCCTCAGGCAACAACACAGCACAGTCACAACCCTCAGACAACAATACAACACAGTCACAACCTCAGGCAACAACACAACACAGTCACAACCCTCAGACAACAATACAACACAGTCACAACCCTCAGGCAACAACACAACACAGTCACAACCCTCAGACAACAATACAACACAGTCACAACCCTCAGGCAACACTACAACACAGTCACAACCCTCAGGCAACACTACAACACAATCACAACCCTCAGGCAACAACACAGGACACAGTCAAGGGCTTCAGGTAGTATAAGGTGGTGGTTCAGCAGGACACAATTACCAGGAGCAGCGCTGCTAATGCAAGAATTAATTTAATGTCGTCTTAAATCTGTCGAGAGTAAACTAATTAAAAAAAATGCCATCTACATTGTTCCATGGATGGTATTAGTGCCAGCCTGGGCCCCAGGCATTAATGCCATGTGGGAGGCATGGCATTAATGGCATGCCTTCCATGTCTGTATACATGTGGCTGGCCCTTGCTGTATACACATGGTTGGCCCTTGCTGTGTAAACATGGCTAGTTTAGTCAGGCAGGCGAAGTTAAGATACAACTAAGAGTCAGAAATAGTATACCATCAAATTCAGAAATCGATGATGCGGTTCGCCGGTTCGCCAATATTTCCAGTGACACTACCGGCGAGGAAAGATATCGACACATATATATATATAACTGGTGGCGGAGAGTTGACTCTCACGATATTTGCAGGTATTGGTTCCCCACTAAATATTTCCTTTCAATTGAACACAGTGATGATGGAGTTGTGATGGTTGTTGTGGAGGAGGGGGTAGTTGAGTCGTTACTGTGACGCCTCGCCAACAACGGCAGTAAGATGAATTTAAAAATGTAATTGTTATTATTATTATACAGACGTGGCTGTTTATTTATAATGATTATTGATATATTTACATTCTTTAATCTCCAGCGATAGTCAGATTGCAGCTTTCTTGTACTTAAAGGAAAAAGACAAAGTGCCAATTAGTAAAAGTACCACTTTTGCAACGAATTTTAATCCCGCTGAACTGTTAGAATATAAGAAGAAATGAGAGTTTAAATCAAATGTAACATTTGCATTTATCTGTGAAAATAACATGCCATTGCATGGTTAAAATGAAATACGCAAAAAGAGTATGAAATTTTAACGCGGATAGATGACGAATGACGTTATATAATGATTTTTTTTAACTTTAAGAATCTGGGATCTAGGTATAAGTCCCTCAAATTACAGAAATTATGTCTCCTCGAGACGGCAGAGAGCTGGTAAGATTGGTGTTAAAATCTATTCAAGACTGTCACTCTATCGGCGTCGGAGGGAGTCATCAGTCAGTCTGCATAATATACGGTGAGCAATATAGCAAAAAGGTTATAGCTTATATATATATATATATATATATATATATATATATATATATATATATATATATATATATATATATATATATATATATATATTTTATTAAATATGACCGAAAAAGTAAGATTAATAATTCTAACACGAATTTTCTCAATCTTTCGTACATTATGCTTCACTGTTGGAGGTAAATCAAAAATCACTTCTCCAAAATTCATTTTTATTTCTAGTCTGACGCGACACGGGCGCGTTTCGTAAAACTTATTACATTTTCAAAGACTTCACAAATACACAACTGATTAGAACTTGCATTTCCCTGATTTTATATCTACTTTTGAGTGAGGTGGGAAGGGTGATGTGGCATTACATTTGAGTGAGGTGGGAAGGATGATGTGGCATTAGAGGATATTAATAGGGTATTAAAAGTATCAACACAAGACAGAACACGAAACAATGGATATTGAATAGAAGTGTTTGTAGAAAGCCTATTGGTCCATATTTCTTGATGCTTCTATATTGGAGCGGAGTCTTGAGGTGGGTAGAATATAGTTGTGCAATAATTGGCTGTTGATTGCTGGTGTTGACTTCTTGATGTGTAGTGCCTCGCAAACGTCAAGCCGCCTGCTATCGCTGTATCTATCGATGATTTCTGTGTTGTTTACTAGGATTTCTCTGGCGATGGTTTGGTTATGGGAAGAGATTATATGTTCCTTAATGGAGCCCTGTTGTTTATGCATCGTTAAACGCCTAGAAAGAGATGTTGTTGTCTTGCCTATATACTGGGTTTTTTGGAGCTTACAGTCCCCAAGTGGGCATTTGAAGGCATAGACGACGTTAGTCTCTTTTAAAGCGTTCTGTTTCGTGTCTGGAGAGTTTCTCATGAGTAGGCTGGCCGTTTTTCTGGTTTTACAGTAAATCGTCAGTTGTATCCTCTGATTTTTGTCTGTAGGGATAACGTTTCTATTAACAATATCTTTCAGGACCCTTTCCTCTGTTTTATGAGCTGTGGAAAAGAAGTTCCTGTAAAATAGTCTAATAGGGGGTATAGGTGTTGTGTTAGTTGTCTCTTCAGAGGTTAACCTCTGAAGAGACAACTAACACAACACCTATACCCCCTATTAGACTATTTTACAGGAACTTCTTTTCCACAGCTCATAAAACAGAGGAAAGGGTCCTGAAAGATATTGTTAATAGAAACGTTATCCCTACAGACAAAAATCAGAGGATACAACTGACGATTTACTATAAAACCAGAAAAACGGCCAGCCTACTCATGAGAAACTCTCCAGACACGAAACAGAACGCTTTAAAAGAGACTAACGTCGTCTATGCCTTCAAATGCCCACTTGGGGACTGTAAGCTCCAAAAAACCCAGTATATAGGCAAGACAACAACATCTCTTTCTAGGCGTTTAACGATGCATAAACAACAGGGCTCCATTAAGGAACATATAATCTCTTCCCATAACCAAACCATCGCCAGAGAAATCCTAGTAAACAACACAGAAATCATCGATAGATACAGCGATAGCAGGCGGCTTGACGTTTGCGAGGCACTACACATCAAGAAGTCAACACCAGCAATCAACAGCCAATTATTGCACAACTATATTCTACCCACCTCAAGACTCCGCTCCAATATAGAAGCATCAAGAAATATGGACCAATAGGCTTTCTACAAACACTTCTATTCAATATCCATTGTTTCGTGTTCTGTCTTGTGTTGATACTTTTAATACCCTATTAATATCCTCTAATGCCACATCATCCTTCCCACCTCACTCAAATGTAATGCCACATCACCCTTCCCACCTCACTCAAAAGTAGATATAAAATCAGGGAAATGCAAGTTCTAATCAGTTGTGTATTTGTGAAGTCTTTGAAAATGTAATAAGTTTTACGAAACGCGCCCGTGTCGCGTCAGACTAGAAATAAAAATGAATTTTGGAGAAGTGATTTTTGATTTACCTCCAACAGTGAAGCATAATGTACGAAAGATTGAGAAAATTCGTGTTAGAATTATTAATCTTACTTTTTCGGTCATATTTAATAAAATATGTCTACAGGAAAGACTGCTACCAAAATATATATATATATATATATATATATATATATATATATATATATATATATATATATATATATATATATATATATATATATATATATATATAACAAAGATTATCACGTATCAGTTCATTACATAATATACAGGTTTGTGGCCCCCGTTCACTGTTAGTCTGTGGCCCCGTCCACTGTTGGTCTGTGGTCCCCGTCCACTGTTGGTCTGTGATCCCCGTCCACTGTTAGTCTGTGGCCCCGTCCACTGTTAGTCTGTGGCCCCGTCCACTGTTGGTCTGTGGTCCCCGTCCACTGTTGGTCTGTGGTCCCCGTCCACTGTTGGTCTGTGGTCCCCGTCCACTGTTGGTCTGTGGCCCCGTCCACTGTTGGTCTGTGGCCCCGTCCACTGTTGGTCTGTGGCCCCGTCCACTGTTGGTCTGTGATCAGATATGACAACCCATATATCAACACGCATCAATGATGGCAATTCAAGAATAAAGAGCCCAATGATTAATTAACTCCATAGGAAACTCTAGCAAAAAACGTTTAATAAGCTTTGATATGTAGCAATAATGCCTCAGACTCTCACAAAGGATTCGTTAGTGATTGAATGTCAAAGAGAATCTGATCTCCTTACAGGAAGATTAATATGGTAATGATAATCCCTGGAGACTTGGCTTGCATTGTTGAAGAGGGTTGGTGTTCCCGCCACCAGAGGTCTCCCTGGTCGTCCCGGGCGGGGAGATAGTTGGTGTTCCCGCCACCAGAGGTCTCCCTGGTCGTCCCGGGCGGGGAGATAGTTGGTGTTCCCGCCACCAGAGGTCTCCCTGGTCGTCCCGGGCGGGGAGATGGTTGGTGTTCCCGCCACCAGAGGTCTCCCTGGTCGTCCCGGGCGGGGAGATGGTTGGTGTTCCCGCCACCACACCAGAGGTCTCCCTGGTCGTCCCGGGCGGGGAGATGGTTGGTGTTCCCACCACCAGAGGTCTCCCTGGTCGTCCCGGGCGGGGAGATGGTTGGTGTTCCCGCCACCAGAGGTCTCCCTGGTCGTCCCGGGCGGGGAGATGGTTGGTGTTCCCGCCACCAGAGGTCTCCCTGGTCGTCCCGGGCGGGGAGATAGTTGGTGTTCCCGCCACCAAAGGTCTCCCTGGTCGTCTCAGGCGGGGAGATGGTTGGTGTTCCCGCCACCAGAGGTTCCCGCCGTCGTCCCGGGCGGGAGAAAGGGAGTTGATGGGTGAAAAAAATGGAGAGACGATGGATAGAAGGAAAGGAACAGGTGTAGGGTAGATAGGGAAGATCGATAAGGCGGTGGAGGAGCAGGAGATGGAGGCACTAAGCAAGAGGAGAAGAAGGATTTGAATGAAAAGAGAGAAGACAAAGGAGGAAGTAGAAAGGTAGACTACAGAGGGAATACACGTCAGGGGCCAGATTCACGAAACAGTTACGCAAGCACTTACGAACCTTTACATCTTTTCTCAATCTTTGGCGGCTTTGTTTACAATTATTAAACAGTTAATGAACTCCGAAGCACCAGGAGGCAGTTTATAACAATAACAACAGTTGATTGGCAAGTTTTCATGCTTGTAAACTGTTTAATAAATGTAACCAAAGCCGTCTAAGATTGAGGAAAGATGTACACACGTTCGTAAGTACTTGCGTAAGTGCTTCGTGAATCTGGCCCCATGTTTCCGTATGTTAACTTCCCTACAGACCCTGAAACGAGGCGGAGAGTAGTGCAAGGATTGTTTGGCTCTTGGAACTGCCCGTCGCCCCAATTGGCGGGAGATATGGCCCCACCAATCAGAGCGCGTCTGTTCCACCAGACACAGGCCATAGAACAGTGTGCTCTTGACTATAAGCTTCATGACCCATGCAAGAGTCGCAAGACTGGAAGGTCCATGCAAGAGTCTCAAGTTCGCAAGACTGCAAGATATCAAGACGAATATTTCATTAGATATCGTTGTGGATGTTATTTTCGATATTTTAAGCTGTGTTACAAGTGACCAAAAATGTGTAACATTTGCGTAATACAAGATTGGATTCCCATTGGATCCTCACTTACGAGGAGTTTACACTGTGAGTACTGTGCTACTTGGTGTACTGTGCTTTACAACTAGGTGAGCACTGTGCTCGTCAGGGGTTATCTTGAGATGATTTCGGGGGCTTTAGTGTCCCCGCGGCCCGGTCCTCGACCAGGCCTCCACCCCTAGGAAGCAGCCCGTGACAGCTGACTAACACCCAGGTACCTATTTTACTGCTAGGTAACAGGGGGCTTAGGGTGAAAGAAACTTTGCCCATTGTTTCTCGCCGGCGCCTGGGATCAAATCCACGACCACAGGATCACAAGTCCAGTGTGCTGTCCGCTCGGCCGACCGGTACACGCTGTCTCATTGATACGTGCGCTGAGGTAATTATAAGGCGATACATTGTATATATAATATAAATTACAATGACTGGAACGAACAATCATAATTTAGTCCCTAATGGCGGCAGTAAAATCTTACATATGTGTAGAACACTCACATATTCCACATACGCTAATGGTATGTACATGTGTCTGTGTGTTTATAGAGGGCAATACAGTAGGTTAATTTTAAAAGATCTTTATTGTATTATTGCATATTATTGTATTTCCCCAAAGTCGTGGAGAGGCGTTATTTTCCGTTGTCAGGTGTCGCATTTGACAACGGGCCAGGCTGATAGACTGTGGCTGACAACGGGTCAGGCTGATAGACTGTGGCTGACAACGGGTCAGGCTGATAGACTGTGGCTGACAACGGGTCAGGCTGATAGACTGTGGCTGACAACGGGTCAGGCTGATAGACTGTGGCTGACAACGGGCCAGACTGGTAGACTGTGGCTGACAACGGGTCAGGCTGATAGACTGTGGCTGACAACGGGCCAGACTGGTAGACTGTGGCTGACAACGGGTCAGGCTGATAGACTGTGGCTGACAACGGGCCAGACTGGTAGACTGTGGCTGACAACGGGTCAGGCTGATAGACTGTGGCTGACAACGGGTCAGGCTGATAGACTGTGGCTGACAACGGGTCAGGCTGATAGACTGTGGCTGACAACGGGTCAGGCTGATAGACTGTGGCTGACAACGGGCCAGACTGGTAGACTGTGGCTGACAACGGGTCAGGCTGATAGACTGTGGCTGACAACGGGCCAGACTGGTAGACTGTGGCTGACAACGGGTCAGGCTGATAGACTGTGGCTGACAACGGGTCAGGCTGATAGACTGTGGCTGACA
>NC_091163.1:9890209-9900209 GCF_040958095.1 Procambarus clarkii
GAAGCTGTGACGGGGTGTTGTAATGGACGCATGAAGCTGTGACGGTGTGTTGTAATGGACGCATGAAGCTGTGACGGGGTGTTGTAATGGACGCATGAAGCTGTGACGGGGTGCTGTAATGGACGCGTGAAGCTGTGACGGGGTGCTGTAATGGACGCGTGAAGCTGTGTGGGTGTTGTAATGGACGCATGAAGCTGTGTGGGTGTTGTAATGGACGCATGAAGCTGTGACGGGGTGTGTTGTAATGGACGCATGAAGCTGTGTGGGTGTTGTAATGGACGCATGAAGCTGTGTGGGGTGTGTTGTAATGGACGCATGAAGCTGTGTGGGTGTTGTAATGGACGCATGAAGCTTTGTGGGGTGTGTTGTAATGGACGCATGAAGCTGTGTGGGTGTTGTAATGGACGCATGAAGCTGTGTGGGGTGTTGTAATGGACGCATGAAGCTGTGTGGATGCTGTAATGGACGCATGAAGCTGTGTGGGGTGTGTTGTAATGGACCCATGAAGCTGTATGGGGTGTTGTAATAGACGCATGAAGCTGTGTGTGGGTGTTGTAATAGACGCATGAAGCTGTGTGGGTGTTGTAATAGACGCATGAAGCTGTGCGGGTGTTGTAATAGACGCATGAAGCTGTGTGGAGATGTTGTAATAGACGCATGAAGCTGTGTGGGTGTTGTAATAGACGCATGAAGCTGTAGGGGTCCTGTGACGCAAGCTATATATTGCATATTAGAGAGGAGAATCTTCTAAGGCCGTGCAACCCAAGGTAACGAACAAATGACTAGGGATGCAACGTGCAAAACAACAGAAAGCGTGTTCGGGACACCAAGCCGCTGTTGCAAGAGGATTTACCTGAGGTCAAGGTGTGTGTGTGAGATCACACTTCCACGCTTGACTGGTGAGAGTGAGCCGAGGTCTTCAGGTCAAGCCCCTGGCAAGGGAAAGTGGCTGCAATGTTTACGTTGCGTAGAGGTGCCACAGGCAAGGCTTCAACGTGTAATTCTAAGCCTTGAGACACTTGTCAAGTCGTACTTCCATGTCAAGACGATTTGTGGGGCCGAGCGGATAGCGACATTTGAGTTGGCAACAAGGGCGCATGAAGGGGCCTCGTAGCCTGGTGGATAGCGCGCAGGACTCGTAATTCTGCGGCGCGGGTTCGATTCCCGCACGAGGCAGAAACAAATGGGCAAAGTTTCTTTCACCCTGAATGCCCCTGTTACCTAGCAGTAAATAGGTACCTAGGTGTTAGTCAGCTGTCACGGGCTGCTTCCTGGGGGTGGAGGCCTGGTCGAGGACCGGGCCGCGGGGACACTAAAGCCCCGAAATCATCTCAAGATAACCTCAAGAAGGGGCAACATGTCCTGGATTGCAAGACCTGGGAGACGAGGTCCTGAGAGCTAGGGATGGGGCTCTATCCACTATCGAAGGGTCTAATGATCATTCGCACCAGTTACTCCATCTATCGTCATTCTATTATGCAGGAAGAACCGCACGTCTATGGGTCATCCAGTAAGGTTAGCAGACTTCTAGATGTTACCACTGCTAGGCTTAGGCTCGGCTACAAGTACCTCTGGGAGTCTGTAACATCTGCTGGTGTAGATTTGACTAAATGTAAACTCTGTCAGCAGAACTATTCGCATACTTTGCGTCACTATATAATGGAATGGAAAAATTCGCGGAATTCAGAGATAACACCATCAATGGTGTTCAAGAAATGTGTAAGTTCTTCATTCATAATGATGTACTGCCGAGAATCTTAGCCAAGTATCCAAAATTTGCTTACTGTAGGTGCAGCCTGCACATGACTGTAAAGCTGCCGCCCAGTTGGGTGGGTGTGGAACACATGACTGTAAAGCTGCCGCCCAGTTGGGTGGGTGTGGAGCACATGACTGTAAAGCTGCCGCCCAGTTGGGTGGGTGTGGAGCACATGACTGTAAAGCTGCCGCCCAGTTGGGTGAGTGTGGAGCACATGACTGTAAAGCTGCCGCCCAGTTGGGTGGGTGTGGAGCACATGACTGTAAAGCTGCCGCCCAGTTGGGTGGGTGTGTAGCACATGACTGTAAAGCTGCCGCCCAGTTGGGTGGGTGTGTAGCACATGACTGTAAAGCTGCCGCCCAGTTGGGTGGGTGTGGAGCAAGACTAGTAACTGTGTGACTCATCATAGATGTAAAATGCCTTGCATAGTGACTGTTGTGAACCTCTTGTTGAATCACCCTGTAATATAAGCATATTATTGATATGTATGTGAGGCAGACTAAAGTAATCTTTTAGTTTACATGTAAAGCGAGAAACTGGAAACACCTCTCTGTGTGTATTTTCGGAAAGCATTAATCAGTAGCAAACTTTAGTTAACAATGAGCATTAAGCCTGGCGGCAAGCTTCAACAACTTTGCAGGGGGACTGGTGAGAGGGAGTGAGGTGGGGGTGAATGTTGACCAACATAGGTAGATCAGGTTGCTGTTGTTGTTAAAGATTCGCTACCTGGAACAGTTCCAAGTAGCACGGGCTATGGTGAGCCCTTAGTGGACTAGGGATTTTGACTCATTATAAGCTGGGGACGGTATAATGACTATATAATGACAGCAGACCCTTATGTAATTAGTGGAGATGAAATGTTACTAGGAGCGTCCCTAGATTTCGCCACACTACAAAATGTATTTAGTAATATTATTGCTTTCCTTGTTTCTATTCCTTGCCCAGATAAACAATTAAGGTTTCCCTGGAATTGCCAATTAACTTATAATCTGATGTCAGTTTAAGGGGAATCTAATTTAATCTAAAATATTAACCCGTTTTCTGTGTATTTCAGGAATAACTCCTGAATATAGTATTGGATATATATACTTACGAACACTGGTACACTAGTTACGAGCACTGGAACACTAGTTACGAGCACTGGAACACTAGGTACGAGCACTGGTACACTAGTTACGAGCACTGGAACACTAGTTACGAGCACTGGAACACTAGTTACGAACACTGGTACACTAGTTACGAGCACTGGAACACTAGTTACGAACACTGGAACACTAGTTACGAACACTGGAACACTAGTTACGAGCACTGGAACACTAGTTACGAGCACTGGTACACTAGGTACGAACACTGGTACACTAGGTACGAACACTGGTACACTAGTTACGAACACTGGAACACTAGGTATAGATACTACTAGTACACTAGTAGTTGTGAACTAGGAGTAACTGACGAAGTTTGACCAACAGGTACTTCGCTGTGGTGCACCCTTTGAGCCTCAACGCGGCTGACAGACGCGGGAAGATCATGCTACTTTTCGCTTGGTTCCTGGCCTTCTCCTGCTCCCTTCCACAGGTCAGTGTCCCAGGGATGGGGGAGGGGAAAAGGGGTGATGGGAGGGAAAGGGGGATGTAGGTAATGGGTGTTGGCAGGAGGAAAGTGTCTCACTTCGAAGTGAAGGCGTCTCACTTCGAAGTGAAGGCGTCTCACTTCGAAGTGTAAGCGTGTCACTTCGAAGCGAAGGTGTCTCACTTCGAAGTGAAGGCGTCTCACTTCGAAGTGAAGGCGTCTCACTTCGAAGTGAAGGCGTCTCACTTCGAAGTGTAAGCGTGTCACTTCGAAGTGAAGGTGTCTCACTTCGACTGGCTTGCGTGAGGAAGCTGGTTTCAAGAACCCTTTGACAACTTGCGGGAAAGGGTTCGTCAGGTGTTTATGTCTTACCCCTCGTACGAAACCTGTGCATCTTTACATGATCATGGTGGGCGGTGAAGTTTGTATTTATTAACCAGTTTCCTACATCATCACCCTTCATCAACTTCCTCACTATCCCAGCCCTCATTCATCACCATCCTCATCACCTGCCGGCCTTTAGGAGGGGGGGGGGGCGTATGATCCAGTTCCAACGCGACGGGATCTTATTATATTCCCGCTGAGTCTGACTCGGTCCTCTGATTGTCAAGAGTCAGCAGGTGTAGGCTTACCTGGCCTGACTGACAGGTGTGAGTGCGGTACAACAGATGTGTTCCAGGTATTACAACACAAGAAATACTAATGATTCACATCCTCCGTCTGAACATCAGTGACTTAACCTACTGTAATAATCTTATCCATTATACGAGCAATTTGGATCCCAATAGACTAGAAGAATTAACTGATAGTTCTCTTACGAGCACTTACGAGTGACTTGACATTCACGTTGGTGTACTCGAGGGGGCAAGCTGTAAGTGGTGACCCATGCAGCCATTATTCATGTTACGTTTTATAAGCTCCTCCTTGGAATGTCTATCCACTTGGATAGATGTAGCGTTGGAGCGTAGGATTCCCAGTGATCCAAGTGGCTGGGATATGAACAGCTCCTTCATATCCCAGCTTCCTGTCTTCATATCCCAGCTTCCTGTCGTCATATCCCAGCTTCTTGTCCTCATATCCCAGCTTCTTGTTCTCATATCCCAGCTTCCTGTCTTCATATCCCAGCTTCCTGTCCTCATATCCCAGCTTCTTGTCCTCATATCCCAGTTTCTTGTCCTCATATCTCAGCTTCCTGTCTTCATATCCCAGCTTCCTGTCTTCATATCCCAGCTTTCCGTCCTCATATCCCAGCTTCTTGTCCTCATATCCCAGCTTCTTGTCCTCATATCCCAGCTTCCAGTCCTCATACAGCAGCTCCTTGTCCTGATATCTGAATCCTGATAGCCTAATGCCGTTGGACCATCTGATAGCTACCCCTGATAGTTAGCACTCGTTCCCCTGGCGCCGTTCTGAGTGGCAGAGTGCCTCTGAGTGCTCGCTGCTCATTGTAACATGACCTTATGTGTTTCATAACACGACCTTATTAATAAGGCAGCGTCCGGGGATGATCTCGGACGTAGGTTCGAATCCTCGTCTCGCGGCCCTCGTGGATTTGTTGACCTTATGTGTGTGTTTGTTGGTTGCAGGTGATCATCTTCCACGTGGAGACGCACCCTCTCTTCACCTTCTACGTCCAGTGCGTCACCTTCAACTTCTTCCCCTCGATGCACCATGAGATGGTGTACAACATCTTCTGTCTGGTGATGCTCTACGTGGCGCCCCTCACTATCATCATCATCTTCTACGCCGCTATTGTTCTCACCATCTTCCAGAAGAGCAGACTCTCCTCTGACGGTAAGTAGACGATGGATAGAAGGACAGGAACAGGTGTAGGGTGGATAGGGAGGATCGATAAGGCGGTGAAGGAGCAGGAGATGGAGGCACTAAGCAAGAGAAGAAGAGGAGAAGAAGGATTTGAATGAAAAGAGAGAAGGCAAAGGAGGAAGTAGAAAGGTAGACTACAGAGGGAATACACGCCAGGGGCCAGATTCACGAAGCAGTTACGCAGGTACTTACGACCCTGTCCATCTTTTCACAATCTTTTGCGGCTTTATTTACCATTATTTAACAGTTAATGAGCTCCGAAGCACCAGGAGGCTGTTTATAACAATAAAAACAGTTGATTGGCAAGTTTTCATGCTTGTAAACTGTTTGACGGCTTTGGTTACATTTATTAAACAGTTTACAAGCATGAAAACTTGCCAATCAACTGTTGTTATTGTTATAAACAGCCTCCTGGTGCTTCGGAGCTCATTAACTGTTTAATAATTATAAACAAAGCCGTCCAAGATTGAGGAAAGATGTACAGGTTCGTATGTACTTGCGTAACTGCTTCGTGAATTTGGCTCCGGTTTCTATGCTGTCTCAGCGTATGCTTACTTTCTGTCTAAGGAGGAAATTATCAGGGGAAAGCGCCAATTCATTACGACTATAGCACTGGGAAGGGGTCAGGATAAGGATTTGGGATGGGACGGGGGAAAGGAATGGTACCCAACCCCTTGTGGACGGTCGGGGGATTGAACGCCGACCTGCATGAAGCGAGACCGTCGCTCTACCGTCCAGCCCAAGTGATTGGGCCTTTCTGTCTAGACGAAAGGGAAGAGAAAGAGGAAATATGTTAGAGACATACAAAATACTTTAGAGGGAGTGAGCGAGTGGAAAAAGGGCTGGATGTTCAACATGAAGACCAAAAGAACAAGAGAACATGGCTGGAAGCTTGAGTATCAGATGTTATCTAGACATAAGAAAGGTTTCTACCTTTCTAAAGGAAAGGTGAAAACAGGTAGAAAAAGGTAGAAAAAGGTAGAAAGGTAGAAAGGTAGTTGGAAAAATGGAATAAAATAAATTTGCAAGTTATAGAAGCTAACTAAATTTATAACTTTAAAGTAGATATGATAGAGGAGTAGGGCAGGAGTCTTTGCAATAGACTTGCAATAGACAATAGACTTGCAATAGACAATAGACTTGCAATAGACACTAGACTAAACAGGTGGCTTGAAATACAGGATCCAAACGCTAAAATTCAATCCTGCAAACACAAATAGATGAGCACACACACACACACACACACACACACACACACACACACACACACACACACACACACACACGAGCTCAACAAAGCGCTTCAGCATTTCCAATGAACGACAAATTAGTAGAAAGCAGACAAATTAATTTGTTAGAATTTTTTTTTGAATCACAATAGGATATTCGAAATGAAATTCCTTTGAACTTTCCCTGATTGTTTCCCTGGAGAGATGGAATGGGATTATCCCGGGTCTGTGGTGAGCATCCTTCTCCACATTCACAATCACGGAAGAAAATATTTGTCTTCGAATCGCTTCAATATGAAAGGACCATTTTTTGTGATATTAAAAATCCATTTGAGGTTTGTTGAGGCCTGAGTGTGTGAGTGTGAGTGTGTGTGTGTGTATGTGTGTGTGTGTGTGTTTGTGTGTTTGTGTGTGTGTTTGTGTGTTTGTGTGTGTGTGTGTGTGTGTGTGTGTGTGTGTGTGTGTGTGTGTGTGTGTGTGTGTGTGTGTGTGTGTGTGTATGTGTACTCACTTAGTTGTGCTTGCGGGGGGTTGAGCTTCAGTTCTTTGGTCCCGCCTCTCAACTGTCGTAGAGGAATTTATACATCAGATAATCGTAATTTACTGCAAATACTCAATTCTTCCCTTTTTATAATATTTTCCTTCAACTGTTTCATTCAACATCTTCCCCTTATTGAAGTCTTTAGCATTTATGAAGTTATTTATGTCACGCAGCCTGACGTATGAGGCTGTGACTCATACGTCAGGCTGCGAGCAGCCGCGTCCAACAGCCTGGTTGATCAGTCCAGCAACCAGGAGGCCTGGTCGACGACCGGGCCGCGGGGACGCTAAGCCCCGGAAGCACCTCAAGGTAACCTCTGTAAGTTGTCTGTGCATTTAATTTCCAGCTATGTCTCCCTCCCTCATTCTGCCGTTCCTGATTTGTTTACTTTGTCAATTCCGCTTAGGATCTTTCATGTCGTTATCATGTCCCTCCTCCTCCTATAGGATTGTGAGGATCTGTTCTCTTGTCAGTCACACGCTAATTATTAAACTTTCCCTCATGTTTCCCTCTCTCAAGTTTCCATTTCCCATCTTTAATACCCTTTCTCACCACTTTCATGCCTATTGGTCCCTTTCTCTCAGTACCATTTTCCTCTTTTGTTATATCCTTATTTTCCCCCCCTTTCCCCCAGCCACTTGGGGTGGACGGTAGAGCGATGGTCTCGCTTCATGCGGGTCGGCGTTCAATCCCCGACCGTCCAAGTGGTTGGGCATCATTCCTCCCCCCCCCCCCCACCGTCCCACCCCAAATCCTTATCCTGACCCCTTACCCAAGGCTATATACTCGTAATGGCTTGGCGCTTTCCCCCTCCCTGATAGTTCCCTTCCGTTTTCCCCCTTCCCCCTCCCCCCCTTTCTTCCACACCCATGTTGAGGAGTTGTTTGTTTCTCCCAGACACTACAATACGACGTTCCAGTCTGGGTTACCTCGGACGGGCTCGAACCAGGACCATCAAGATGACAGTCAGCATCGTGCTCGCCTTCTTCGTCTGCTGGACTCCTTATGTCGTCATCAGCCTTTGGTAAGTCTTCTTGAGTCTTTTGGGGACCCTTTTATGTAGTCTTAAGGTGAGTCTAATTGAGTATCTGTGATGTTTCTCAAGAGCCCCGTGAGGCTTCTGC
The DNA here is from genome assembly GCF_040958095.1 of Procambarus clarkii. Lineage (NCBI taxonomy): Eukaryota > Metazoa > Arthropoda > Malacostraca > Decapoda > Cambaridae > Procambarus > Procambarus clarkii. The sequence continues at coordinate 9,898,253 of NC_091163.1, forward strand.
GTCTCCAGTGAGTCTTCTGGTGGGGTCTGTGGCCTCTGAGGAACGGACGTGTTGCATTCTATACTCAATAGAGGCTCCTGAACCTCTCGACTCTTGCAATGCAAAGCGGCATAATATCAAATTAAAATTGCATAAATAATGTGGCAACATTGGTAAGATTAGATTGTTTGGATTCGTTTTATTGACGACTATTTGTGTGAGGAAGTATATATGGGTAGAATAGTGTAGTGTAGTAGAAGAATAATAGGAGTTCTGTCAGTGACTTTTAGAACGAGTCTCTGGACGTTGTGAGTTTTGTACGAGTCATAACTACTCGCTGGGGCCCACTGGCTGGGGGCCCACTGGCTGGGGGCCCACTGGCTGGGGGCCCACTGGCTGGGGGCCCACTGGCTGGGGCCCACTGGCTGGGGCCCACTGGCTGGGGGCCCACTGGCTGGGGCCCACATACATCCACACTTTAACACATGCCAATGCTCAGGGAAGATGTGTGCCTTGCACATGCCTAAAAATTTATTACAGTCCAGCCCTTCTCAAAAATTATTCTCAGGGTACCAAGTAGAAACTTCCGCTCGTGCTGTTGTCATGTGATATTGAACATGACCGAAAGAGAAAATGAGGTAAATTGAAACATTCATTTTTCTCAAAATTCATTTTACAGTTACATTTGGCTTGATGCGAGTCGCTAAAGTTGAAACACTCCCAACACTTTTGGAGTCAGAGGGAAAGTGAATATAGATTCACGAGAGTGACAGAAAGTATACCACAGAGGATGGAGGGTGAAATGAAATGTTGTCCAGTCGAAGGGAACTGGGAAATCTTAACCTGAATTCTCATTGGCCGGCTGGGGAGCTTGGGGAGGTTCGAGCAAGTCTCGGTCTTGTGTATGGGGAGGATGTGCTGGGTGTCGGTAGTTGGATGAGAGGGTTTAAGATATAGTACTTAGGCTATGTATAATCTCTGATGTTTCTGGTGATGATCTGGTAGTAGATCATGTTGAAATGTTGCGTTCTGTGATGGGCCTTGTTGCTTGGGCACAGTCAGGAAGTGTCAACCCAGGAAGGGACTCAGTGGGCACTTCTGGGCATCTTCCTGGGAGTGGGCATCAAGCTTCTCCAGGGGACCGACCCTGAGGATGGGCATTGTTGTCCTTGCTGAGGCATCGTGGCCATTTTTGGAACCTCTGCAATGAGGGAGGAGCCGAGCGGACAGCACGCTGGACTTGTGATCCTGTGGTCCTGGGTTCGATCCCAGGCGCCGGCGAGAAACAATGGGCAGAATTTCTTTCACCCTATGCCCCTGTTGCCTAGCAGTAAAATAGGTACCTGGGTGTTAGTCAGCTGTCACGGGCTGCTTCCTGGGGGGTAGAGGCCTGGTCGAGGACCGGGCCGCGGGGACACTAAAGCCCCGAAAGCATCTCAAGATAAGGAGTGAACATTGCACACTAGCTGGAGGGGTTCCCTAAGGGTGGGCAAGGAGCCTTCAGGTCCTCCTTAAGGAGCATAACAGAGGATATACAACCAAGAGAGGGCAGGGACGTCATCCTCAAGAGACAACTACCCTGGCCAATACTGATGTATACTTCTATCCTCTACCAGAATATGACTGTAATGACAGATGTGTACCGACTAAGGCAGTCAGTCGATTAAGGCAGTGTCTGGGATGCTCCCGGACGCAGGTTCGAATCCTCGTCACGGCCGTTGTGGTTTTGTTCGTGTGTACCGAGTTTCCTTCCTGAGAGAGAGAGAGTTTCTGGTGTTTTGTAACTTTGTCTGTCTTGTGTCTCCTGTTATTCTTTATTGTTTGGCATGTGTCTTCTGACTTTATTAGCCCTGTCACGTGACAAACCTGGTCACGTGACAGACCTGGTCACGTGACAGACCTGGTCACGTGACAGACCTGGGAAGAATCTGTCATGACTTTCCTGAGATTATTTTCCTAATTAATTTTCACAAATGTA
>NC_091163.1:9902709-10110209 GCF_040958095.1 Procambarus clarkii
ACTCTTCCTCATCTCACGACGCGAGGTGAGTCAAACACGACATTGCAAGCTTCCTTTAGAGTAAGTTATATATCTGGGTGTCGAACGGGGGTTGATTTGTACACTAGAGGCGGGTGTGTGTTGTCAAGCACAAATATTCGTAGGTGAGGTGTGCTTGCGTGTTGTAAGGTGCCTGGCGGTGAACTTTGTAAGTCAAGTTGTCATTGGGAAGGTGGCAGGCAGAAATTGTAAGTGTTCATCAAATCAAGGGGCGGGGGTTGATGTACCCACACTCTCCCCACCCCCTGCTGTACCCACTCTCCCGCTCCCTCTGCTGTACCCACTCTCCCACTCCCCCTGCTGTACCCACCCCTTCCCCTTGTACTCAGAGGAGACTCACCAACAACAACATTTCTGTGAACTTACTCAGCCAGCTGTCACTCACCACCAGTGCAAGTACTCTATACGTGGGTAACGAATTCAGAGTGGAGAAGACGAGTACATGAGTATACACCCATTACCGTCCTGAGTACACTGAGTCAAGGGGGATGGGACCCTTCACCCCCACAGAGGACGCTGTCAACTGTGGCTCAGGGAATGAGGGAGGAGATCCCCCTGTAAGTCTCTGCTGCGTAAATATGCAATATTCAGGCCCTCAGGATGGCCTCAGCTTACCAGGATGTGATCTATGGCTTACTGTGTTTAAGGTTCTTCTCTGGCCTCTCTCCCTACCTCCCTGCCTCCCTGCCTCCCTGCCTCCCTCAATCAGGTACGCCGTGCATCAGAAGATGATAAAGAAGACAAGGGAGTAGAAGGACTAGGAAGAGAGAATGAGAAGAGAGGAGCAACAATGAGGGCCAAGACCCATGAGGATGACCCGGGGGTAGTGAGGGAGGGGGGAGAACATACATTAATGAGTGTATACTTGTGAGGTTGATGACAATGGCTGCCCTCTCCTCCCCCTCAGGTCCCCCACGGAGTCCGGACCCCCGCTACCCTTGCTGCCTCTCGCCAGGCCCTCAGCCCTCTGTCCCAGGTACGTCACGCCCGCACGCCTACACGTACTCATACTCACGAAACACACACGCGTGCGTGAATACACTCACATTCAGTGTCCACTCAGTACAAGTGGACAGACAGACAATATGCTGAGAACAGGTGTATAAACGGACAATATATATATACCACTGTAACTGCAGGTGGCCTGAGAGACAGGTATAACTGTGTCACTCTCCTCTGTCACACAACATTGATGGTTTAGAACTCTGCTGTGTCTGTCTGTCTGTCTGTCTGTCTGTCTATTATGCTTCTAGGTCCAGCGTCTAGCTTAAATACATTGAGAAATAATTTCTGTAACCACCGTAGCTGGTCTTCGGGTGCTGTAACTTTGTATTAATACAGGGAGACTAGTTATAGTGTTTGACTAGCGGGAGTATGGGAGTATGGACATGTATGAATACGTGTCCAAGCTTTACATATTCAGGCAAGCTGTGTATGTAAGAATATGTATGAATGCGTGTCCAAACTTTACATATTCAGACAAGCTGTGTATGTAAGGATATGTATGCATACGTGTCCAAACTTTACATATTCAGACAAGCTGTGTATGTAAGAATATGTATGCATACGTGTCCAAATTTTACATATTCAGACAAGCTGTGTATGTAAGAATATGTATGCATACGTGTCCAAATTTTACATATTCAGGCAAGCTGTATATGTAAGGATATGTATGCATTCGTGTCCAAACTTTACATATTCAGGCAAGCTGTGTATGTATGAATATGTATGAATACGTGTCCAAGCTTTGGCAGCACTCATTGTATGTACACGAAGCATCATCTTCACATCTGACTATGCACTCTCCTCACTATCTCTCCTCACTATCTCTCCTCATCAGTCACAATACAAGAATCTCTGGTTTGCGTCTTCGGCTCACAACCGGGACGTGGGGTTCGGTACCCGAGCAGGACAGAAACGGTTGGGCACGCTTCTTTCCCTCTGATGCCCCTGTTCACTCAGCAGTAAAATGGGGCGGGGAGTTAGACAACAAATTCAGTAATTCATAAACACGCCATATTTTTCAGCTCACAATCCGAAGACGATGCTCATCCGTCCCTGAACGGAGCATATGGGTAATATTTTATCTTGTAGAGCATGATAGTGGAGCATATTGGGCATATTATATCTTGTAGAGCATGATAGTGGAGCATATTGGGCATATTATATCTTGTAGAGCATGATAGGGGAGCATATTGGGCATATTATATCTTGTAGAGCATGATAGTGGAGCATATTGGGCATATTATATCTTGTAGAGCATGATAGTGGAGCATATTGGGCATATTATATCTTGTAGAGCATGATAGGGGAGCATATTATATCTTGTAGAGCATGATAGGGGAGCATATTAGGCATATTATATCTTGTAAAGCATGATAGTGGAACATATTGGGCATATTATATCTTGTGTAGCATAATAGTGAAGCATATTATATTTTGTAGAGCATGATAGAGGAACATATTGAGCAGATTTTATCTTGTAGAGCATGATAGTGAAGCATATTGGGCATATTATATCGTGTAGAGCATGATAGTGGAGCATATTGGGCATATTATATCGTGTAGAGCATGCCAGGGGATCATATAATAAATATTATATTTTGTAGAGCAAGTCATTGAAGCTCATTGGTAATTGTTGTATACTGTAGAGGATTCGAGTAGAGCATAGGATAACATTTGATCTGTTAGAGCATATGCTAGCTGATCATACTGGTGATATCGTACATTGCAGATCGTACCAGTGGAGCATATGAGTCATATTTTAGCCTGTTGAGCATGCAAGTGAATCATCTTGATAGTGAAAGGAACTTGCCTATATGATGAGTCACAATTAGCATATTTTTTTCCTCACCCCTGAGGTCTGGCGCGTGAGCGTGACAGCTTAAATTAAGCTGAGTGCGACTCACGCCTGTGAGTAGCGATTTACCTCTCACTGATTATGTGAGAGGTCAGAGGTCGCTGGAGACACAGTTGCAGTGATAAGAGACAATTGGTTAATTTACTAAACACAAACAAACAACTTAGAGGAGAGTATGTCGGAGGTTTATAGTTTAATCCCAGCCACTGCTACAATGTTGTCTTAGAGTGAATATAAATATGGAGGAGAAGATGACGGGACAGGGGAGTAATGTGAGGGGATGATGGGCATGCTTTGCATTCGCACAACTTCGTTACTTGGTTATGATTCGTAGATCTTATAACATGTTGATAAATATATTGGTTCGCCATTTTCCAATCATTGATTTGTATGTAAAGAGTATTTTTTGTTATGTGGCAAGAGGCATGTATATATATTTTTCTCATGACGCCTAAAATATGGCAAATTAAAATTATATACTTTATAACCAAAGTAGATTTTCTCTGTCTCTTTCTGTCGCTCTCACTCACACACACTCAAACACACAAAAGGATTTATGAGTTGCGCTGCTAAGACCCTGCAAGCTTAGAGCTGCTATCCAACGTTAACCTCTGAAGCCTGATCCAAGAAACTCATTTAATTAATGAGTTTATTATTAGCTTTCATTCTGAACATATTTAATTTAATGCGAAGTTAGTTCTTACTGGATGAAGAGGGAGGCAAGTGTATACCAGAGCCTTCATATAGTCAGTTGATTTCACACATTTATTCATATTCGAGAACAAGTTTTTAATGCTGGTCAGCCCAGAACTGGATGATCGCTGATGAAGAGGTGTTATTGCAGACGATGAGTCCCAGTAACGTGGCTGATGATATCATGACTAAACCACACACCAGAAGATGAGGAGGCGACGACGTGTCAGTCCCAGGACCATTATCAAGTCGATTGTGATAATCAACTTGATAATGGCTCAGGACGGACCGAAACGTTTCCGTCTCCTAATCTTCAGGTGTGTGGTTTAGTCTTCAAGAGGTGTCATTGACAAAGGAATAACCAGCAAGAGAATATTGATGGCTGAGCACCTTGTGTTCTAGCTGCCAACTTCTGAAGAACAGTGTCCTTACGCATAACGGTAAGTTCACCAACATCTCTCCAGTGTTGAAGGCTCTGATGAACTGATCAGGCCAACCAGACTGGGTCAAGACTTTTGACTTCTCACGCTTCTTCACCTTTTCCAAGCTTGGCATCAATGTTGACCAGACCACACACTAGAATGTGAAGGGACGACGACGTTTCGGTCCGTCCTGGATCATTCTCAAGTCGATTGTGATGAGGAAGTAGAGACAGGCAATAAATAGCATTCAACCTTGGCATCAATGATGGGGAGCAGGTCATCGAGGAGAATAGTTCACACTCAAGATGAACAATACAAAATTGAATCACAATTTTGATACCTAGTATCTTGATACAAAATTTTGTACGAAGATTGTTCGTCTTCATACAAAAAACCCTCTCGCCAGCGAGGGTTTTGCAACCGCTGCTGTCGAGGTGTGAGATGCATCTTAGCGTTACGCTACGGTATTTCACCTAACTGATGGAGATATTGCATTCACCTGGGCTCTAGGGAGGCCTCGAACCCTGGACCCCACACGTGTGTGAGGCCGAAGCTCTATCGACCGAGCTATTGAGTAGTCATGATAAGGAGATAAATGTTGTTTCTTGTGAACTCGACCCGTCCCTATATGAATGAGAAGGGTATTACATCAACACGTCCCAGATCTGTCAACACGTCGCTCTTCCATCAATCAACCCGTACCTCACCAACCATCAACCAGTGGCTCTCTTTCCTCTGAACGGAAAAAAAATTGAATTCATTTTTACAATATCATTCCCTTGATAAATAAAAGAATATAACCTCCAAAATCCTGAAGCAAAGTTATTAAAACACTTAAGGAAAAAAGAACACAATGAACACCTTATAAGACAAGCTTCCTGCCAGCATTACTTAACACTCAAGCTTAACACTCAAGCATAAACCTCAAGTGCCACTTCGCAGAGGTATTCTGACGCCTGCTGAGCGGCGTCGTTCAAAATAAAGTATCTGCGAAGCCTCATATACCAAGAAAAGGAGCCACATTTACGGTAATCGAATTTGGTCTCTCACACTCCACAAGATAACCTATTATCCTCTCCCCGACCCGCCGCCAACACTCACTGGGAAATGTGCCAATATGTGGTGGTCCTTTAGGACACGAGGTGGGTTGTTGTGTTCTGTAGAATGTTGCAGCGATCTGCATGCAATGTCATGCACTCTGACTTTGCCTGCATCACAGAAGGTCGAGATGATAGTGATATATGAAATCTCTCTGTGCCCTTTATCTTCTCTCGATACAGTTAGGTTAGGCTACAAAATCAGGAACGACCTTCAATATCTTCCGTGAAATGTTGATGTTAATGTAATTTGTGGTAAACAGTTATTAACACGTATTTGACAACATGTGAGTGGGATTTTTTCCCAGTAATCTCGAACATTTTAAATGATATCCTTCCTCATCTCTCTCCATATATATGTCTCTCTCTCTCTCTCTCTATATATATATATATATATATATATATATATATATATATATATATATATATATATATATATATATATATATATATATATATATATTATATATATATATATATATATATATATATATATATATATATATTATATATATATATATATATATATATATATATATATATATATATATTATATATATATATATATATATATATATATATATATATATATATATATATATATATATATATATATATATGTATATATAGTTAGTGCAGTTCAGAGTAAAAAAATATATATATATATATATTTATTTTATGAATGCTCTTGAATATGTTCGTTACTCAAAACATGATCACTGATGAAATATTAAAACAATATATAGACATTTATGCCCATCATGGTACAGTAGGTAGTGAGTGAGCTCGTTCTCCTGGAACAGTACTCACGCCAGGGACCTCATTATTTTCTCATAGTATGGTTGGTAGAATGTAATAATAAGACAGTGTGAGTTTTGGTGTGTTCATGAGCCGTTATTTTTCGGCAGACAGACGCCTGAAGGTGGAGACGGTGACCGCGCGGCGCTGATGATTCGGTACAAGAACGGCTTCTGCTACTCCACCTCCACCCGCTCTGTTTTTCACAACCGCAACGGCAGCCAAGTGTAGAACACTGGCGAGGAACAGTGACCAAGTGTAGAACACTAGCAAGGAAAAGAGGCCAGGTGTAGAACAGTGACCAGGTGTAAAACACTGGCGAGGAGCAATATAAACTTGAATGTCCGGGGAAGTATTATGGAGAGGGGCAGTATTTCTTACTCTAACGCAACATAAGGTATACCTCGAGGGGAAATGTTGATGGTGAGAACTGTGTTGTCTATATGATGGGAGCTTACTTACAGTGAATCTTTTTGATAATTACTTGCTTACAGTGAATGCTACAGTGGTGGTATTATGTATGAGTGAGCTGGATTATTATAATAATCTCGTGTATTGAGAACTACAGGGACACATTACATAGTGCTGTGGCAATCTCGTATAGTGAGGACTACAAGGACACAATGCATGGTACTGGTGTTATAGCAGACCCATGTAGTGAGGACAACAGGAACACATTCCACTACATATCAAGCTTGTTGGTGAACAATGCCATTTACTAAGCGCATATCAGCGAGGCTGTGATCGAGGGGCTAGACACAAAGGACCCCCTCATCTCACCTCACCGGAAACGCCTGTTCTGGCAATGTTTCAGAGAGGTGTTTGCAATATTACAACTGCGGGTGAAGTCCCCATCATGGCCATGAATGAGTTATATCTTTAAAACTATGTATTAAATGATTAGTTTTGTGGATAAACTCATTCCGTTTTGCTGGTAATTAATATGCTTTTTGTGAGTATTTCTGAGGCTTCAATTATCTGCAGTTTTATTTCGTGTATCAAACATGTAATAACTGATAACCTGGTTTTCGGCTCTGGTTAGAGAGGTACAATGTACTTGACACTTGGGGGAGAGGTACTTTATACAACAGTGGTACAGTGTACTCCACTTTGAAGGGTGGTACTCTGTACTCGGTTATGGTGAGAATGGTACAGAGTACTCCTCTTTGGTGAGACATTCCAGCAGACCAAGACAGACAGACATAGACATACAGACGGTAAACAGAAATATAGACAAGGAGACCCAAACAGACAGGAAACAGAAATACAGACAAGGATATAGACACAAATAAACTGACAATCATTCAGCCGATCATAGAGAGAGAGAGAGAGAGAGAGAGAGAGAGAGAGAGAGAGAGAGAGAGAGAGAGAGAGAGAGAGAGAGAGAGAGAGAGAGAGAGAGAGAGAGAGAGAGAGAGTGAGAGAGACTGAGAGACTGAGAGGCCGAGACTGACAGATAAACATTGATGTACTACATCGCCTTCCACGTCTGTTAATTACGGTAAATTATATATTTCAAAATGTTCTCCAGACAACTATTACCGTTGTCTGTATCACAAACTATACTGATATAGTTTGTGTCAAAAACTATACTGTCATTGTGTCAAAAACTATTTTGCCATAGTGTCAAAAATTATACTGATATAGTTTGAGTAAAAATCTATACTGCCATTGTGTCAAAACAATATTGCCATAGTTTGTGTCAAAAAACTATACTGATATAGTTTGTGTGACAAACTATACCTGACACATCAAAGAAGAAATAATGTTGATAAAACTATTATACTACCTTCTACTTAAAAAAAAAAAAGATGTAAACATTAAATTCTTTTTTATTCCGTAATGGTTTTATTAATTAAATATATGAGATTACGAAAACGTATTGAGTGTAATTAATAAAATATGATTAATACCTGACGCTTCGCCTTTTATTGACTCCTTTGTGTTTCACATGGGCACAGAGCACTGCTTCACATGGATGCAGAACACCGCTTCACATGGGTACAGAACGCCGCTTCACATGGGTACAGAACACCTATTCACATGGTAATATAACACAGCTTCACATGGGTACAGAACGCCGCTTCACATGGGTACAGAACATGGCTTCACGTGTATACAGAACACCGCTTCATATGGGTACAGAATACTGCCCGTTGTGGGTACACTTAGACCTTGTGGGATGTCCACTGGATCAGGATGTCTTGCCCTGAATCAGGATGTCGGATATCCACTGGGGAGAGTCCTGGCTGAATCAGGATGTTGGATATCCTCTGGAGAGAATCCTGCATGAATTAGGATGTTGGATATCCACTGGGGAGAGTCCTGGCTGAATCAGAATGTTAGATATCCTCTGGAGAGAATCCTGCATGAATTAGGATGTTGGATATCCACTGGGGAGAGTCCTGGCTGAATCAGAATGTTAGATATCCTCTGGAGAGAATCCTGCATGAATTAGGATGTTGGATATCCACTGGAGAGATTCTTGCCTAATTCAGGATGTTGGATGTCCACTGATGAGAAACGTGGCCTCATTATCAGAAACATATTGGAAATCTAAGGATGAGGAGCATCCTAACTTATCATCAGGATGTAGATTACCAGCGTAGGAATACGGCGGATGTAATCAGGATATAGAAGTTCCACTGAGGCGAAAGATATAAAAATTATATAAAAAAAAGTAGATATCCCTAGATGAGAGGCCTTCCTACATTATTCATAGTGCAGGATATCAACAGCTCTACGATATTCTTTCATTGTCTTCAGGAGGCCTGGTCGACGACCGGGCCGCGGGGACACTAAGCCCCGGAAGCACCTCAAGGTAGGATATAGGACATCTATCTTAACGAGTGCTTTTATAGAAACATTAATTAAATGCCTTTTATTTAAATAAATAAAAACATATAAAAATAAATAAACAGTACAGCACTATATAATGCTTCACTCAACTAGCCGGCTATTTTTTCAGAACACCACAATTTATTTTTATTTAAAAATTACCTTATTTCGTATTGATATAAGAAATAGCCAATGAGTAATCACGTAATAAAAAACGGACCAAAAGATAAAAGTAAGCATATGGAGCCTCGGGACATGACGGCCACACAGCTCAGCCGTCAGGGAAGTGAGTTAGTAATTACCAAAAGATGGCGCCAAGCCCAGCTGCCGGGCAAGAATCGCCGCCTCGGCGAAATCGTCATTTTTCGCAAAACTCAAAATCAAAACCAGCCATAGAATCGTTTTGAAAATGGTACCATTAGATTTACCGCAATCTTTGACGTTTCTTTCTGATAACTCTTTCTTTGCTAATTTTCAATATGAAGGCTTTTACACTCATATTTACCGAGATACAGCCAATTCAAATATCAAATATGTCATCATGTTTTCTCAACATATTATTAAGAAAAATGAGTTGATGAGCAATTAATAATAATTATAATGAGCTTAATATTAAATGGATATTAAAAATTTACACATTTCTTTGTTCGTTATTTATAAAGGTATTGCTTTTATTTCTTCAAGCCTATCACAACATCCAATCACTGTGTAGACAACTTCTCTGTCTGCAATGTCATCAGGATGTTGGATATCCACTGGACAGAATCCTGCCTGAATCAGAATGTTGGATATCCAATGGCGAGAGTTCTGCCTGAATCAGGATGTTGGATATCCAATGGAGAGAGTCCAGCTTGAATCGGGTTGTTGGATACCCATTGGGGAGAGAGTCCTGCCTGAATCAGGATGTTGGATATCCAATAGAGTCTTGCCTGAATCGGGATGTTGGATATCCACTGGAAAGAGTCCTGCCTGAATCAGCATGTTGGATATCCACTGGAGAGAGTCCTGTCTGAATCAGGATGTTGGATATCCACTGGAGAGAGTCCAGCTTGAATCAGGATGTTGGATATCCACTGAAGAGAGTCCTGTCTGAATCAGGATGTTGGATATCCATTGGAGAGAGTCCAGCTTGAATCAGTATGTTGGATATCCACTGGAGAGAGACCTGCCTGAATCAGGATGTTGGATATCCCACTGGAGAGAGTCCTGTCTGAATCAGAATGTAGGATGTCCACTGGAGACTCCTGCCTTAATCAGTTTGTTGCATGTCGACTGATGAGAAACTTGACACTCATTATCAGAAACATATTGGCTATCTTAGGATGAGGAGCATCCTAACTTATCATCAGGATGTAGAATACCCGCGAAGGAATACGGCGGATGTAACCAGGATATAGGAATCCCACTGAGGCAAAACATGTCAGAATTATATATAAAAAAGACCGTCTCGGAGTTCTAAAAAACATCTACAACGACGGGATAACATAACATGATATTGCCTCCCACCTCGTCAAGTCTGTGACGTGACACTAGAGCCTCTGATGTTGATGCCTCTTGTCGGTCTTGCCTCTCAAGTCTTCCTACTTGGGAACCTGTACACTGACCATTGCTACCTTCAACACTGCCAGTGTATCCTCAGGATGGATATAGGGTTCAACAACTAGTCACTCGATGCGTATGGGGTCCACTATCACCCGTAGGATGGTGTCCACTATAACCCGTAAGATGGGTAAGGGGTCTATTACAACCCGTAGGATGGGTATGGGGTCCACTATAACCCGTAGGAGGGGTATGGGGTCCACTATAACCCGCAGGATGGGTATAGTGTTCACTAGAACGCGTAGGATGGGTATGGGGCCAACTACAACCCGTAGGATGGGTATGGGGGTCCAATATAATCCGTAGGATGGGTATGGGGTCCACTACCACCCGTAGGATGGGTATGGGAGTCCATTACAACCCCTAGGATGGGTCGTGGGGTCCACTACAACCCGTAGGATGGGTATGGGGTCCATTACAACCCGTAGGATGGTTATGGGGTCCACCATCTGTGCGGAAGTGGACCCCCATATCAAACCTGTGGATTGTAGTGGCCCCCATACCCATTCTATGGGTGTTTGTAGGCCCCATACCTATCCTACAGGTGGTAGTGGACCCCTTACCTATCCTGTGAATGGTATTGGACCCCATACCCTTCCTCTTGGCGGTAGTGGACCCCCATACCCATCCTGTGGGTGGTAGTGGACATCATACCTATCCAACAGGTGATAGTGGACCCCATACCTATCTTTTGTGTGGTAGTGGACACGTAATCTTCGTGTGACTTGTTGTGGACGCTTTATCTATCCTACTTACAGAAGTCTACCCCATAGATATTCCACCGTCACATCGTTTTCTGTTAACGTTCCTACAATTCATTATCTTTAAAATTTTCAAAGCATATACTATTGTATATAATGTTGTACCCGATGGGACGGGTACTATGGGACGTGTGAGAAGAGAGGATATGTCGCGTCGTCCTTATCAAGCCGTGTGAGGAAGCAGAGAGAGCGAGCAAGTTAACATATGAGGTAAGAATGGAAGGAGCAAAGGGAGAAGGTAAGCCAAAAGTGTTAATAGGAATAAAGGAAATTGTTGAAGGCCTAACAGGAAGAATAGGTAACAACTAAAGGAAAAAGATAAGAGCCTAGAGATGAAGTTTGAGAGCGTGTACATCTTTGGTTGTTGACCCAGGCTGTGATTTATGAGGGAATCTTTAGTATTACTGGCCTCGTGTCCACACCTACACCTGCTGTGTCTGGCCTCGTGTCCACACCTACACCTGCTGTGTCTGGCCTCGTGTCCACACCTACACCTGCTGTGTCTGGCCTCGTGTCCACACCTACACCTGCTATATCCGGCCTCGTGTCCACACCTACACCTGCTGTGTCTGGCCTCGTGTCCACACCTACACCTACTGTCTGGCCTCGTGTCCACACCTACACCTGCTGCCTGGCCTCGTGTCCACACCTACACCTGCTGCCTGGCCTCGTGTCCACACCTACACCTGCTGCCTGGCCTCGTGTCCACACCTACACCTGCTGACCAGCCTCGTGTCCACACCTACACCTACACTTGCTGACCAGCCTCGTGTCCACACCTACACCTGCTGACCAGCCTCGTGTCCACACCTACACCTGCTGCCCGGCCTCGTGTCCACACCTACACCTGCTGCCCGGCCTCGTGTCCACACCTACACCTGCTGCCCGGCCTCGTGTCCACACCTACACCTGCTGCCTGGCCTCGTGTCTACACCTACACCTGCTGCCTGGCCTCGTGTCCACACCTACACCTGCTGCCCGGCCTCGTGTCCACACCTACACCTGCTGCCTGGCCTCGTGTCCACACCTACACCTGCTGACCAGCCTCGTGTCCACACCTACACCTGCTGCCCGGCCTCGTGTCCACACCTACACCTGCTGCCCGGCCTCGTGTCCACACCTACACCTGCTGCCCGGCCTCGTGTCCACACCTACACCTGCTGCCCGGCCTCGTGTCCACACCTACACCTGCTGCCTGGCCTCGTGTCCACACCTACACCTGCTGCCTGGCCTCGTGTCCACACCTACACCTGCTGACCAGCCTCGTGTCCACACCTACACCTGCTGACCAGCCTCGTGTCCACACCTACACATGCTGACCAGCCTCGTGTCCACACCTACACCTGCTGCCTGGCCTCGTGTCCACACCTACACCTGCTGCCTGGCCTCGTGTCCACACCTACACCTGCTGACCAGCCTCGTGTCCACACCTACACCTGCTGTCTGGTGCCTACACTTGCTACACTTGAAGAAATAATTGCTCTCATATTCTCAGAAATTAATGATCCATCCTGCACCAGCTCTGACGTCAAGCACTCGCTCACCACCTACCTGTCTCCCATTACTAGCCATATGTATGTATTGCTAGCCATAGCCATTGCTAGGCATAGCCGTAGCCATTGCTATTGCTAGCCATAGCCATTGCTAGCCATAGCCATTGTTATTGCTAGCCATAGCCATTGCTAGCCATAGCCATAGCCATTGCTATTGCTAGCCATAGCCATTGCTAGCCATAGCCATAGCCATTGTTATTGCTAGCCATAGCCATTGCTAGCCATATGGCACTGTATGTACTGGCTCTATCTATAAATCCATCAACTTTCTGTATCTTACCTTGTATGTATGTATGTACTTTACCTGAATTAATATTTGTATTTGTTTTTGTACATAAACTTTTATTGAAATACACCTCACAGATGTATGAGGTGTATAATAACGTACCTGGTCTACTGTATAATGTATAGCCGGTTCTACGGGACATAACACATCGGCTAGTTAGGCAAGACTGTGTTTGATTCATTACAAAGCCTAGTTAACTAAGGGATTTAGTGTCACAAAGTTAGTTATTGACAAGCCGTTTAAATCCGGCTTGAATAATGACATTGTGTTATCATACACCTCTCTCAGTTTTACAGCTGAGAGGGGTACAATGACTGTCATCACAGCTGAGAGAGGTACAATAATTGCCATCACAGCTGAGAGAGGTACAATGACTGTCATCACAGCTGAGAGAGGTACAATGACAGCCATCATAGCTGAGAGAGGTACAATGATTGTCATCACAGCTGAGAGAGGTACAATGATTGCCATCACAGCTGAGAGAGGTACAAAGACAGCCATCACAGCTGAGAGAGGTACAATGACAGCCATCACAGCTGAGAGAGGTACAATGACAGCCATCACAGCTGAGAGAGGTACAATGACAGCCATCACAGCTGAGAGAGGTACAATGACAGCCATCACAGCTGAGAGAGGTACAATGACAGCCATCACAGCTGAGAGAGGTACAATGACAGCCATCACAGCTGAGAGAGGTACAATGACAGCCATCACAGCTGAGAGAGGTACAATGACAGCCATCACAGCTGAGAGAGGTACAATGACAGCATTAGCACCAGCAAATCTCTGCCAAAAACGAACCTCATTCAGCTATTTTTTGCAGATCTAAAAATACGCAGACTAGATTAAATTCTAATTGAAAAATATCTATATTTATTTATATTTATATATAGATATTGAGATAGTGCTGGCGGACATAACATACACAGTAAGAGAACGACAAGAATGTTGTGTGGGCCTGTATAGAACAGTCAGATAAGAACAGAATGTTGTGAAGATCTGTATAGAACAGTCAGATAAGAACAGAATGTTGTGAAGATCTGTATAGAACAGTCAGAGAAGAACAGAATGTTGTGAAGATCTGTATAGAACAGTCAGATAAGAACAGAATGTTGTGAAGATCTGTATAGAACAGTCAGATAAGAACAGAATGTTGTGAAGATCTGTATAGAACAATCAGAGAAGAACAGAATGTTGTGAAGATCTGTATAGAACAGTCAGATAAGAACAGAATGTTGTGAAGATCTGTATAGAACAGTCAGAGAAGAACAGAATGTTGTGTAGATCTGTATAGAACAGTAAGGGGCAAGAACGAGGATGTTCTTGAGGAACACCTCAATTCGTAGTCCTAAGGTTCCGGGTTCGACCCCCGGCGGAGGCGGAAACAAATGGGTAGCGTTTCTCTCACCCTGATGCAACTGTTCACCTTGCAATAAATAGGTACCTGGGAGTTAGATAGCTGCTACGGGCTGCTTCCTGGGGGCGTGTGTAACAAAAAGGAGTTCTGGTCGAGGACCGGACCGCGGGGACGCTAAGCCCAGAAATAGACTGAGGGAACAAGACCTAATTACACTGGAAGGAACGGTATACGGAGACATGACAACAACGTGCGAAATTAAACGGGAAATTGATAAAACAGACACAGAAACAACATTCAGAATGAGAAACAAAAGATGAGGAAGATATAGAAACTTGAAGCACAATGTATCATAGAAATTTAAGGAACAGTTAATTCAATACACAATATTCTGCGTGAACCTGATCTGAAAAAAGGCCAGAAGGAAAAAGGATTAATTAAACTACCGAGTGCTCGTAAAGCGGGGTTTGGGAGCTGGCACTTGACCCCGCAAAGCAAATTTAATTGAAAACAAACACATTCATACACACAAACGCACGCAGACGCACACACGTACATTCGCAAATACGCATAAAAGAACACGCACACACATATTCACGCACGTACACGAGCATTCACATAAGTACACACAAACACATACATAAACTAAACAATAGCTGAAGATGAAAGCAAGATTGGCTTGCGGGGCACAAAAGTTATCAGAGTGGCTGGCGGCGTCCTGCGTCCCAAGCGCGCACACCGCAGTGCTCTCTACAACAGTCATGGGTCACTTGTTGCGTCCCTTGTTGCGTCCCCTTGTTGCGTCCCAGGCGCGCACATAACAGTGCTCTCTACAAGTCATGGGTCACTTGTTGCGTCCTTTGTTGCGTCCCTTGTTGCGTCCCCTTGTTGCGTCCCAGGCGCGCACACCGCAGTGCTCTCTACAACAGTCATGGGTCACTTGTTGCGTCCTTTGTTGCGTCCCCTTGTTGCGTCCCCTTGTTGCGTCCCCTTGTTGCGTCCCAGGCGCGCACATAACAGTGCTCTCTACAACAGTCATGGGTCACTTGTTGCGTCCTTTGTTGCGTCCCCTTGTTGCGTCTCTTGTTGCGTCCCAGGCGCCCACTACAAGTCATGGAACCTTTGTAGCTTCATCTCTCTAAAACGCACCTGTGCAAATCTGTGCAAACACTCCAAGCAAATAAAAGGGTCCCAGCCTGTCGAACTCACTCCCTAATGAATTAAAAATACTGTCCAACCAATGCTTTATTCAAAAAAAACAAAAAGTACCTAATTACATCCTCATAGTTTCCTATCTTCTGCTACCCACTCACCCAATTCTAGCACTTCAGACACGCAACATTACCAGTGTATTCAATACAATCAATTTGTATTGTAGCTATCTTATCTTACTTTTATCTTACTTTAATCTTACTTTAATCTTACTTTTTATCTGTTAGATGAAGGTCCTGCCCGAAACGCTGTGCGTGTCAGGGGCTTCGCAAGAGTGTAAGAACACCAATGATATGTATTCTCATTACCCAATTTACCTTCTTGTATGTAAATAAATATATATATATATATAAATAAAACATCTCGTCCTCCAAAAATTTTGGAGGTAAATGTATCAGCACAAGTGCAATTATCTACTTTTCATAGCAGTGAGGAATTGTACTTTTTTTTTTTGAGATATATACAAGAGTTGTTACATTCTTGTACTTATTTTCTTAAACTTATTTTCACTTAGTATTAAACCGTACTGTCAAATATATTGTGAATATTTGAGTTTACCTGAAAAGCTGAATAGAAAACCACGACCTTACCTAACCTTCTTAGTGTTTGAAGATAAGCATTTTATTGCTTCTTAATTACAATTAGTGCTTAACCTATAGCTATATTGATATTATACACGAAAGTTACTTGGACGTGAGCAGGTGCTCAAGACAACATAACACCTGCTAAACAGGTGTTGAGAGAGGGGGAAAACACCTGAGAGAGAGAAAGCTGGTTGTAAATACCATAATATAACCAGTTATGACTTCAAAAATATAACCGAACTAGAGCAAAAATTACCCAATATGGAAATGTAAATTTTGTTCCATTGTCCAATCAATATTGGCTTACTAAAGAGCAAATAATTTTTTTCAAATGCATGCAACAATAAATAATTAGAGTATATTTATCGGTCATATCAGCGCATATTAGAGTATATTTATCGGTCATATCAGCGCATATTGTTCATTTTTCTAAAATAAATACACAAATGTATGTTTCGTGGGCTGACTGTCATATTTGTTGACAGAAAACTGTCAAAACTCTTCATCTGCTGCCTTAACCTGTGCCAACCACGAGCTATACGTCAACAAACAGCCCTAGTCTGGATCTAATGGTCTGTTGTTGTTTGAAATCATACGTAATGTTATGCAGGATGGTACAACAGCAAGCACGCATAACAAGTGGGTGTATATCAACTCTCTACCACGACTAAATACATTATAATCACTTCGGATTAGAAGTATATATATATACCATAACACTATAATGATATGTTTATGAGAGTCATTATTCCCTCAGGGTATAATGACTCTTTCTCTCACTATCAGGTGAGTATACCTCATGTGGGGGGGTACTCATACTCACAGCAGATGAGTACCTGATGTACTCACCCCTACAGCTAGAAGAGTACATTAACTCGCTACACCAATCACTCAGCCCAATCACTCAGCCCAATCACTCAGCCCAATCACTCAGCCTCATTCGAATCCATCTAGTTCTCATTATTTTACATATATATTTTTTTGCGAAGGGGGGGGGGATAGGGTCGTAATATATTCATACCTTTGCATGTGGGTAAATTTTTTTATCCGTCTGAAAATTGCCGCGGAAGGTCGAATTCATTTGAACTTTTGTGTATTTGTTTTTCAGAGCAATTTTTCGGCCGTCGGGTTCATTCAGAGTGAACTTTAATGAGCTTTTCTTCACACACTTGTTGGGTTTCCCTACAGGTTTGTTATGGTTTTGTGGGAGGGTTGGGATGCCTGGATATTATAGAGGGTTTGTGGGGGGATGCCTGGATATTATAGAGGGTTTGTGGGGGGCTGCCTGGATATTATAGAGGGTTTGTGGGGGGCTGCCTGGATATTATAGAGGGTTTGTGGGGGGCTGCCTGGATATTATAGAGGGTTTGTGGGGGGCTGCCAGGATATTATAGAGGGTTTGTGGGGGGCTGCCTGGATATTATAGAGGGTTTGTGGGGGGATGCCTGGATATTATAGAGGGTTTGTGGGGGGCTGCCTGGATATTATAGAGGGTTTGTGGGGGGCTGCCTGGATATTATAGAGGGTTTGTGGGGGGCTGCCTGGATATTATAGAGGGTTTGTGGGGGGCTGCCAGGATATTATAGAGGGTTTGTGGGGGGCTGCCTGGATATTATAGAGGGTTTGTGGGGGGCTGCCTGGATATTATAGAGGGTTTGTGGGGGGCTGCCTGGATATTATAGAGGGTTTGTGGGGGGCTGCCTGGATATTATAGAGGGTTTGTGGGGACTGCCTGGATATTATAGAGGGTTTGTGAGGGGCTGCCTGGATATTATAGAGGGTTTGTGAGGGGCTGCCTGGATATTATAGAGGGTTTGTGGGGGGCTGCCTGGATATTATAGAGGGTTTGTGGGGGGCTGCCTGGATATTATAGAGGGTTTGTGGGGGATGCCTGGATATTATAGAGGGTTTGTGGGGACTGCCTGGATATTATAGAGGGTTTGTGGGGGGCTGCCTGGATATTATAGAGGGGTTGTGGGGGGCTGCCTGGATATTATAGAGGGGTTGTGGGGGGATGCCTGGATATTATAGAGGGGTTGTGGGGGGCTGCCTGGATATTATAGAGGGGTTGTGGGGGCTGCCTGGATATTATAGAGGGTTTGTGGGGGGCTGCCTGGATATTATAGAGGGTTTGTGGGGGCTGCCTGGATATTATAGAGGGTTTGTGAGGGCCTCACCCGTTCTTTCTCACCTTACCTCCCCGTTTAAAAGAGTCTCTGTTGAAATGAGGATGGAGGGGGAGGGGGCAGGTGGATTGGGCAAGGTCTCGAAGCAGCGTACAGGATGACGTGTTAGAGGGCGCCCCCTGAGCCATACCCCCAGGGCACGGTAACCTCCCCCAGGGCACGGTAACCTCCCCCAGGGCACGGTAACCTCCCCCAGGGCACGGTAACCTCCCCCAGGGCACGGTAACCTCCACAGAACATCGTGTAGATGACAGGTAACCATCTCTTAGCTCCGACGTGGCTATCTACATGATATATTACATAATATGGAAGACTTTGCGTGCAAGGTTCCTTGAGGATCTTGTGACAAGTGTGGCGGTATTCTTGTGACGACACTGAGGTTTGGTTTATCGTCTCCTCGCTCTCTTATCTCTGTGTGTGTTGGTGTTATCAAGACCACTCTTCTCCTGTCAGGCGAGACACCGGCAGGATCTGATGATTATCCTGTCTAGCGAGACACACAGGTGTTAATGAGACAGTGGCGGGAACCAGCGAGGCAGTGAGAGGGAGGGCTCAGCGAGGCAGAGAGAGGGAGGGAGGGAGGGCTCAGCGAGGCAGTGAGAGGGAGGGAGGGAGGGCTCAGCGAGGCACTGAGAGGGAGGGAGGGAGGGCTCAGCGAGGCAGAGAGAGGGAGGGAGGGAGGGCTCAGCGAGGCAGAGAAAGGGAGGGAGGGAGGGCTCAGCGAGGCAGAGAGAGGGAGGGAGGGAGGGCTCAGCGAGGCAGAGAAAGGGAGGGAGGGAGGGCTCAGCGAGGCAGAGAGAGGGAGGGAGGGAGGGCTCAGCGAGGCAGAGAAAGGGAGGGAGGGAGGGCTCAGCGAGGCAGAGAGAGGGAGGGAGGGAGGGCTCAGCGAGGCAGAGAGAGGGAGGGAGGGAGGGCTCAGCGAGGCAGAGAGAGGGAGGGAGGGAGGGCTCAGCGAGGCAGTGAGAGGGAAGGAGGGAGGGCTCAGCGAGGCAGTGAGAGGGAGGGAGGGAGGGCTCAGCGAGGCAGAGAGGGAGGGAGGGAGGGCTCAGCGAGGCAGAGAGGGAGGGAGGGAGGGCTCAGCGAGGCAGTGAGAGGGGGGGAGGGAGGGCTCAGCGAGGCAGAGAAAGGGAGGGAGGGAGGGCTCAGCGAGGCAGAGAGAGGGAGGGAGGGAGGGCTCAGCGAGGCAGAGAAAGGGAGGGAGGGAGGGCTCAGCGAGGCAGAGAGAGGGAGGGAGGGAGGGCTCAGCGAGGCAGAGAGAGGGAGGGAGGGAGGGCTCAGCGAGGCAGAGAGAGGGAGGGAGGGAGGGAGGGCTCAGCGAGGCAGTGAGAGGGAAGGAGGGAGGGCTCAGCGAGGCAGTGAGAGGGAGGGAGGGAGGGCTCAGCGAGGCAGAGAGGGAGGGAGGGAGGGCTCAGCGAGGCAGAGAGGGAGGGAGGGAGGGAGGGCTCAGCGAGGCAGTGAGAGGGAGGGAGGGAGGGCTCAGCGAGGCAGAGAGGGGGGGAGGGAGGGCTCAGCGAGGCAGTGAGAGGGAAGGAGGGAGGGCTCAGCGAGGCAGTGAGAGGGAGGGAGGGAGGGCTCAGCGAGGCAGTGAGAGGGAAGGAGGGAGGGCTCAGCGAGGCAGTGAGAGGGAAGGAGGGAGGGCTCAGCGAGGCAGTGAGAGGGAAGGAGGGGGGGGCTCAGCGAGGCAGTGAGAGGGAAGGAGGGAGGGCTCAGCGAGGCAGTGAGAGGGAGGGAGGGCTCAGCGAGGCAGTGAGAGGGAAGGAGGGGGGGCTCAGCGAGGCAGTGAGAGGGAGGGAGGGAGGACTCAGCGAGGCAGTGAGAGGGAGGGAGGGAGGGCTCAGCGAGGCAGTGAGAGGGAAGGAGGGAGGGCTCAGCGAGGCAGAGAGAGGGAAGGAGGGAGGGCTCAGCGAGGCAGAGAGAGGGGGGGAGGGAGGGCTCAGCGAGGCAGAGAGGGAGGGAGGGAGGGCTCAGCGAGGCAGAGAGAGGGAGGGAGGGAGGGCTCAGCGAGGCAGTGAGAGGGAAGGAGGGAGGGCTCAGCGAGGCAGTGAGAGGAATTGCGGTTTCTCCAACATAGTTTAATATTGATCATTAGTCGGAAGAGCGGAACAGAGCCCGTTCGTGTGAGTCATTGAATTGTGACACCAAGCGTTCTGCCGTTGCCCGTTGTTGTCTGTTGCTGTCTGTTGTTGTCTGTTGCTGTCTGTTGTTGTCTGTTGCTGTCTGTTGTTGTCTGTTGCTGTCTGTTGTTGTCTGTTGCTGTCTGTTGTTGTCTGTTGCTGTCTGTTGTTGTCTGTTGCTGTCTGTTGTTGTCTGTTGCTGTCTGTTGTTGTCTGTTGCTGTCTGTTGTTGTCTGTTGTTGTCTGTTGCTGTCTGTTGTTGTCTGTTGCTGTCTGTTGTTGTCTGTTGCTGTCTGTTGTTGTCTGTTGCTGTCTGTTGCTGCCTGTTGCTGCCTGTTGTTGCCTGTGTGCTGGCCACACCTGTGTGTGTGTGCGTGTGTGTACTCGCTTAGTTGTCCTTGCGGGAGGGTTGAGCTGTGGCTCTTTGGTCCCGCCTCTCAACTGTCAATCAACTGTTTACTAACTAGTATTTTTTTCACACCACTCCCCAGGAAGCAGCCCGTGACAGCTGACTAACTCCCAGGTACCTATTTACTGCTAGGTAACAGGGGGCATCAGGGTGGAAGGATGTCTTCGAAAGTTCGGTTCCGGCGCCCGGAATCGAACCCGGGACCACAGGATCACGCGCCCAGCGTGCTGTCCGCTCAGCCTCCAGCCCCTGTAATGTGTGTGTGTGTGTGTGTGTGTGTGTGTGTGTGTGTGTGTGTGTGTGTGTGTGTATGTCTAGCTTTTATAGAGAGCACTAGAGTTAATTATTTAATTTAATTCCCTATAATTTTAATTTAATAATAATAATAATTATTATTATTATTATTTAAATAATTTTTAGCAATTTTACCACATACGAGCTAAACCCATATGAGGAAAGCCATATACGATATAAGCCACATACGATATAAGCCACATACGATATAAGCCACATACGAACTAAGCCACATACGATATAAGCCACATACGATATAAGCCACATACGATATAAGCCACATACGATATAAGCCACATACGATATAAGCCACATACGAACTAAGCCACATACGATATAAGCCACATACGATATAAGCCACATACGATATAAGCCACATACGATATAAGCCACATACGATATAAGCCACATACGATATAAGCCACATAGGAACTAAGCCACATGACACGTCATCATATAGCTCAGAGCCCAGTAAGCCCTTGAATACCTCTGTATACATTGTCATGTTATTTATACTAAGTTGATCCCTGGTGGTGTGGGCCCCTGCAGGTGTGTGGGTGTGTCCCCACTGCTGGTGTGGGGCCCTCATTCCCACACCTGACCTCGTAGTGCTGGGCGCCTCTAACACGCTCCTCAACACCACCTTAGTATGTGGCATAAGACAAAGTTTCCTTGTGTCGAGCTGTAGCCAGCGGTCCGTGTATATGGTTCAGGCGTTTGTCGGCTGTTTCTTGCAAGCCGTGTTCTCCTCTCCTTGCAAGCCGTGTTCTCCTCTCCTTGCAAGCCGTGTTCTCCTCTCCTTGCAAGCCGTGTTCTCCTCTCCTTGCAAGCCGTGTTCTCCTCTCCTTGCAAGCCGTGTTCTCCTCTCCTTGCAAGCCGTGTTCTCCTCTCCTTGCAAGCCGTGTTCTCCTCTCCTTGCAAGCCGTGTTCTCCTCTCCTTGCAAGCCGTGTTCTCCTCTCCTTGCAAGCCGTGTTCTCCTCTCTTTGCAAGCCGTGTTCTCCTCTCCTTGCAAGCCGTGTTCTCCTCTCCTTGCAAGCCGTGTTCTCCTCTCCTTGCAAGCCGTGTTCTCCTCTCCTTGCAAGCCGTGTTCTGCTCTCCTTACAAGCCGTCTCTTCGTCTTGTAAACTGTTTTCTCTCCTTGCAACCTGTATTCTCTTCTTGTAAGCAATCTTGCAAAGTGTGTCCCCCTGTTGGAACTCGTCCGGTACTCATCCAAGGGTGCCAACACTACAGCGAGTCTTGGTAACACTGTAACCATAAACAGCACGACCCCCAGGCTTGCCAACATAGACCCATAACCAACACAAAGACTTGGCACCACTGTATTATAACCAACACGTCCCCCCAGGTGTGCCAAAACTGTACAACAACCAACGTAGCCAAAGATTTGACAACACTGTACAACAATGACCTACGCAATGCTCCCAAAAGTTCCTTCATATATCGACTCGCTTTGTAAATCAAACGACTGAAATATCCCGTCATAAAGACCGTCGCCTCCCAGAACTTTCACCTCTCTTCCCGAAGACAAAAATTGCAAACAAAGGCGGAAAATATGCGGTTTAGGCGGGATAAAAATGATGTGAAATTGGATTTTGTTGCTTTGTAGTGGAGGAGGCTGCATGGGGCCCCTCCCGCGCTCCACCGCTGTGTGACTTATCCTCTTCTTGTAAGAAATATCGGCATTTGTAGCGACACCCGCGATTTCCATCAAGACCCAAACACAACCCGGACGTTGTTTTATGGAGAAGTCTGCATGATGCTTACTTCAGTGTTCGGTAATGGCTTACTCGACGGTGGAGAGCGTGAATTGATTTGTTACGGTATTGCATTTCCTGAGAAAACGCAAGAGAGAGGGAGGGAAGGAGAAAGGGGGGTAGAGACCGATGGAAAGGGAGAACAGGGACTAGGGGGAGGGAGGAAGAAGTGACAGAGGGAGAGTAGGAGAGAGAAATAAAGAAACAAATGGAGGGAAAGGGACCGAGGTCAGCCACTAACGAGTACCTCATCTTGTTGACATATTGTTACCAGTCTTTCTTGTAGACGCGTCTTAGTGTACATGACAACATGGGTGAGATCAATGCTTCTGGTGCGAATCTTCTCTATACATTTGACTTCACTTGAGAAAGAAGTTGAAAAACTAACTCTCCAAAGTTCATTTTACAATTGTATTATGGCCTGACGCTAAGAGATGCGTTTCATTAACCCTTGTCAACATTATCAAAGGCAGAGTTCGAGTCAATACAAGTTTTTCGTTTTTGATTTAGCTATTCAGAACGAAATTTAGATTTAGATTTAGGAAAGACTTGGGTAAATACTGGTTCAGTAATAGGGTTGTTGATTTGTGGAACCAATTACCGCGTAACGTGGTGGAGGTGGGGTCCCTCGATTGTTTCAAGCGCGGGTTGGACATGTATATGAGTGGGATTGGGTGGTTATAAATAGGAGCTGCCTCGTATGGGCCAATAGGCCTTCTGCAGTTGCCTTTGTTCTTATGTTCTTATGAAATGTCCATGTAGCACGGGCTATGGTGAGCCCATAAGTGTGAATACAAGTTTTTGAGCAACCGGATATATAGTTGAGGATGAGGGTGAAGGTATAGCACCTAACATAGAAGCCAATGGCACCTTACCAATGCCTTAGTCACAATAACATGGCTAAACATTAAGACACCCAACCCGTACATTTGAAAAGAAAAAGTGACGACATTTCAGTCCGTTCTGGACCATTATCAGGTGGTCCAAGACGGACCGAAACGTCGTCGTCTCCTTTATTTTCATATGTGTGGGTTCGGTGTCCATGTTAATAAGTCAGTAATTGACTTATAAACAAATGGTTTGTTTTCAACTATTAAATAATATTATTACATGTGGTAATTTTATGCATAGCTAGGCCTAGATTAGATTAGGCTGGTGTTTGGAGCGTTCACAGGCCAACCTGTCCTCACATTAGGCTGATTAAAGCAGCGGTCGTCCTCCCCAGACACAATCATCCATTTTAACATACTGTGTATTAAAAACTGGTTTCTTCTCATATATAAATTAATATTATTATACATAAAAATTATATGTATAGTTATGCGCATGTTACGTTAGGTGTTTACGAAACCCGTCCTCGACTCAAGTCCATTACATCCAGCGGTCGACCCCACAGACGCATTTATAAATTTTAACATGCTGTTCATTCAAAACGGGAATTTTCTCAAGTATAAATTAATATTATAAGATATTAGCATATTGTGTATAAATAGGCATAGGTTAGGTTAGGTGTTTAGGTTCTGTTGGCGATTATTTGTATTTGTAGTACGTGGGTGAAGCATTTATAGCGTTGTGATTCGAACAAAATTCGTCGGTGAAGCACTTGTTCCGGATATGTTCGAACGTCAGCAGTTGTGAGTCATGTGTAAACCGTTTTTCATTCATAAACAGGAGGTTAGGCGGTTTGATTAACGAGCTTTGATCTTTTTATGCGAGGATGGGCTATCACAGCACAGGCTGGAGGTGAATGAAGCACGTCTCGAGTCAAACCTTCGAGCACACTAATGTGGAAAATAATCCAAACATTGACTTCTGTAAAGTTTAATAAGTCAATATTTGGCAGATCCGTTATGAACCGAGGGCCGTTTGTTGTGATATTGGTAAGAAAACAAGCACGATTTGCTTCGCCTAGAAACTGATATTTGACTGCTTCGGTGCGCATTCATGACGGCTTCAGTGTCGTCTCTGCAGCCCGTCTTCTAATCAAAGACCCAAAAGTAATTCCATCCACCCGCCAAACTCCTGTTTATGAATGAAAAACTGTTTACACACGACTCACAACTGATTTCGTTCGAACACTTCCGAAACAAGTGCTTCACTGACGAATTTTGTTTGAACCAAAAAGCTGTAAATGCTTCACCCACGTACTACAAATGCAAATAATCGCCAACCGAACCTAAACACCTAACCTATGCCTATATATGCACAATATGCTAATATATTATAATACTAATTTATATTTGAGAAAATTCTTGTTTTGAATGAACAGCAAGTTAAAATTTATGAATGCGTCTGTGGGGGCGACCGCTGGATGTAATGGACTTGAGTCGAGGACGGGTTGGAGAGAGGGCGTAGTTGGCGCGAGCACTTACCAGCCGGAGCGCTGGTGCCCTAGGTCGCTGTGTGCAAGGTGATGCTTCCCGAGGCTTGCTGTGTGTGTAAAGTGGTCCCTCAGGCCACTGTGTACGAAGTATTGGTGCCGCAGCTCGTAGTCAAGGCCCTTACTGGTAAACAATGGCTGCTGTGGCCACCCCGCAAGCTGCTCAACGATGGTAAGTAACTAGTCTATTGCGTCATCCATAGTGATAGCTCAGACGTTTTCCTTGTCACTGATTTATGCAACAATATAGATTTATCCAGTAGGTCTGCCATTGTGTAATTATACTGGAGAAATATAGCCCGTGTTCAGAGGCAGGTGGAGCGACTGTTGTAGGTGTTCACTAGGCGTTTATGGTAAGGGTAATTCCCCCTGTGTGACGCTCCCTGAAACGTCTTGTTGTTGAGCCCGTCGCGTTCTGCGGTCGGAACCTTCCACCAGGTTGGCCAGTCAGAACGGATACGACGCGTGACGTAGCCGTACCATGGACGCGTGACGTAGTACCATGGACGCGTCATGGTTGGGTAAACATGACCATGCACGGTGCCAGCTCCAGTAAGACCCTTGCACATGGGGGGATATCTGGTTATCATTAGACGAGATACAGCTGTGGCAGGACTAGAGCTGGAGGAAACAACGACTGGAAGAGATAAAGTGAGGACATTGAGGTCCTGTACCATCCCCTGCGCAAGGTACGCTTGTTTGACCAGAAGATCCTCCGTACCTAACTAGTGTCCTAATAAAGCGTAATAGTTAACACCGTATTATTGATAGTCATAAACCTACGAGTCAAGGGGTTACACTACCAGCTGACGATACACATTAGGCAGAATGTCTTCCTCACTGATGGAGGATTTACTGCACAGTTCACCTCTAGACTTTGAAAATATTGAGCAAGTTGGAGGATATTAATCTAGACAACTTTTTTTTTAAAGATTTAATATAACACGTAAAAGGGGCAAACGGCTTCAAGCTCAACACGCCACAATGCAGAACGGGAGAAGCTTTTACGCTCGTAGGGCTATAAACCCCCATGGAACCGCCTACCTGCTGAAACCGTAAACGCCAAGACACCACTTAATTTCAAAATTCAGTTTGTAAAAATCCTCGGGAACAATGGGGACCTTTTGACAAGTTTCCGCCCTCTTGTCCCCGACGAGGCCACAAGACAGATGGTGGCCCCTCGCAGGGCTCTGGATCACCTGTCGTCTGCCCCCAGTGAGCTCTGTATCACCTGTCGTCTGCCCCCCAGTGAGCTCTGGATCACCTGTCGTCTGCCCCCAGTGAGCTCTGGATCACCTGTCGTCTGCCCCCAGTGCAGGAGGGACGGTACCACACCTGCTGACGGAGTAACTAAGGGTTGGAATGTTGCTGATAAATAAATTGACAATCTGAGTGAAAACGTTCAGTTATAATCTCACGTGTGACTGACGGTCTGTTGCCTCGTCACAAAACGGGGTGTCGACTGGTTGGGGGGGGGGGCGACGCGCGGTGTCGACTGCCTAGAGATTCGCGCGGTTAGACAGCCCTTCCTACTAGGAACGTCTGTGGGAGTGGTGCAATAGATTGTGACCATACATCTGTACCTGTATAGTGACGGTGTAATTTGTCTTAATGTTTGTCCCGAGTACTTACACTAGGACTATATGTGTGCCCAATTGCTGCTGTTGTGATGGGAAAAGCAATATTGCGAATTGTTAAAACCAAAGTTTTAAAATTAGGTTTAGTCGACGTGAAGTCGCGGGTTTCTGGAGAGATGTAAGAATACTCGGTATATAGGTCCTGTTTGTCCCTCTCTCGATCTATTTACCCTTTTGTTGACATCTCTATTCAGTAAGATTATCACAAAAATCAAGGAGATTATCCCAAAATAATTACATGTGGGTCTGTATTAAGTTGTTAATACCACAATACTTTTTTTTTAAGAGATCAATCTCATTACGTAATTGCGTTCACTCTAGTCTAATAATACATATAATTTTCGACACAGATACATGCAGTTGCAACGAGTCCTTATTTCCTGATTGACAGCGAGGCAGACCTAAAAATCCGCAATCAGAAAGCATAGCTCGTTGTCTAGTGGTTGAATCCTTTTGGGCTGAACTAACCACACACACATACTAGCGTAAGGCTGCGTTCTCTAGGGAACTTGTCCTCCTGCAACCTGTCCTCTAAAGAACGTCGCTTTTCGCTCGTATGTGTTACATAAGGGCAAAAAATTGTCGTACTAGATAATGGAAGCGGCTGGCGAAAGTGACTTAACTGTCCCGTTTTCTGTTTTGGGTCCTCCGGTAGGTTAGGAGAGACCAATTTAAATTGATAGTTTTCTTGACGTTGGTGAAACTTGGGGGGGGGGGACGGGGCTAGTCTAGGATTGTGCCACTTGCTCTTGGTTAACTCCCTTTGAGACTTTTAACACTTTGTAAGATTTCTAAGAAAGGCAGTGGGTTAAAATAAAAGGGGGGGGGAATAACGGGCTTGCCCTCTTTATTCTTCACTTGGACAATGCAGAAAACCACGGCTAGCGATTTCCATGTATATATTAATATAATAGACAGTGAAGTTGCGACTAAATTGAAATAAGTTTGAGGTAAAATACACACAAAGGGATGAGGTAGCTCAAGCTATTCTCACCCCGTTCAGTACACCGTGTTAATATATACATATAAACACATCACAAACAATAAACATATTACCAAACATTCTGAGAGATAAACATCTACATTTCCTATTGCGACTAATGGGTGTAACGGTTGACAATCTTTGCAGCGATAATGGTAACGTGGGAGTTCCCGGGACGAGAGAGGTCTCCAGGAACACCGACCGTCGCTACAGTGAGGTACGGTGTAGGGGGGCAGCTTGCCCTAGAGGTGAGTGCACTCTGAATTACATCATGAAGCCTAGCTAGTATCTTGCATCCGAAGTTTGTGAAGTTCTACTACTCCTCGCGGGGTTGCTGATTCATGGATCAAATTCCCGAAAACATCTCTAAAGTTTCCGGGAATTTTTTAAATTTTCCGCGATCAGAAAATTATCAAGCGTGGGTTAGACATATGTATACGAGTGAGTTTGGATGGATATAAATAGCAGCTGCCTCGTATGGGCCACAACGTACCTGCAGTAGCCTCGTATGGGCCACAACGTACCTGCAGTAGCCTCGTATGGGCCACAACGTACCTGCAGTAGCCTCGTATGAGCCCAGTAGTCCTGCAGTTTCTATTATTTTTCTCATGGTTTTCTTATGTTTTTTCTTTTTATTTTGAACGTCAATAAAGTCTTGCCCCCCATGAAGACATTGGTGAGAGTGAGTGAAGAGGAAGGAACACTTGCAGGTGGTGAAGGAGTACATGAAGAAGCAGAAGTTGGTGGGGTCGGTGAGCAGCGAGAGTGTGGAGCCCGCGGACGTGCTGACCCACCTTGCTGACCGGGCCGGACCCCACGACGACACCTATGTCAGGTTGGTGGCCAGAAGTGCTGGCTCGCGTTCAGTGATGAGTGGTTGGCATATTTGTGGTGGTGGGAGGGGGGGGCTAGGATCCCAGCTGGTAGCCTGGCTGGGAGGGTGTGGGGGGGATTAGGATCCCAGCTGGTAGCCTAGCTGGGAAGGTGGAGGGGGGCTAGAATCCCAGCTGGTAGCCTGGCTGGGAGGGTGTGGGGGGGATTAGGATCCCAGCTGGTAGCCTAGCTGGGAAGGTGGAGGGGGGGCTAGAATCCAAGCTGGTAGCCTGGCTGGGAGGGTGTGGGGGGATTAGGATCCCAGCTGGTAGCCTAGCTGGGAAGGTGGAGGGGGGCTAGAATCCCAGCTGGTAGCCTGGCTGGGAGGGTGGGGGGGGGCTAGGATCCCAGCTGGTAGCCTGGCTGGGAGGGTGGGGGGGGCTAGGATCCCAGCTGGTAGCCTGGCTGGGATCGAGGGAGCAAGACTAGTATCCAGTGAGGTTACGTGAATGTTGTGTATATACTGCACCAATTATCCTTTTTTTCTGCTGCTAGAATTATCAGTGTAAATGTAATGTAAATCGACATAGCAGAATATTAGTACTCGCTAATGTATTTACTGTACCCCAGCTGGGACCACCCAGACACCCCGAGGGCGGGGAGGTCCTCGACTGGACCGGATGTCCAAAGTCCAAAGATGTACCCGCAGCTGACGGCGGGTTCCGGGGAAGGTCGGGTAGAGCCAGTTCAGTGCGAGAGCGCCAAGCAGTGTCCCGGGGGCGTCATTAGCGAAGGATCTGTGTCGTCGAGTCTCCAGCCCAAAAGTGGAACCCGATCGTATCGTTCCTCGGCAGACACGGAGGTGTTCTTCTCCCCGTTCTCGGCGGCTTTTGTTTCTGCCAAGCACACGAATCCATTCAGACCCTCGCAAAGTACCTCGTCAGAAATGGTAATGAGAACTTTCAAGACACCGCCCAAATGCCCATCACAATCCTCGTCTCGTGATGGCAGCGAAGCCAAGAGTTTCAAGAGTGGTGTAGGCAGTGACAGCAGCTGCACCAAGGACTCGAACCGCGTCTCCCAGTCCTCGGAAACATCGAAGATGTTCTTCGGGACTACTCCCAACTTCTTCCGCTGCAAGCCCAAGGTTCGAATACCACTCAAGTGAAAAAAATTTTTAGCTATTAGGTTTTTTGGGAGGTTAGCATCACGAGAGAGAAACTTTTCAAAGCTTATTAAATAATGTATGTAATAACGGAAGGAGGCTATGACACTGGCAGATCCAGTTTTTGCCCCCGCCATAACGAGTCCCTCTATGGAAGTTTGTGAGGAATAGAATGCCAAGCTATATATCAAAGACTTTAAAGATTCAAGTTTTCCTCTGCATGTCTTCTCGCCTTGGATGGAGAGAGCACGTGAATATTTTCTAACATGCTACTAATCGGGATATTTACTAACTGCCGCCTCTCAGGACTGCTTGTCGGTGGCTGGAGGAGCCAAGAGCCCGGGCAAGGCTCCAGCCATCAAGATCACCTCTGTGGGCGGCTCCCCGAGAGACTTCTTAGGTGAGTACCCCAGCATCACTGTCTTGCCATCTTAACTGTATAGGTAAGAGGTTAGTGGTATGCCAAGAACAGGTTGCATGGTTAGGGGGGACAATCGGAAAGCTGATATGGGATGGTTATGGGGCGCTAGGATAGCGGGTTAGGTGAGTCTTATAACAATGTTTCCATGGTGGGTGAACATGACGGGAGTGTTGCTTGCAGGAGTGACGGAAGGGTCGAGTGGGTCGCCAGGCAGGGATCTGTGCTCCGGAGGACCTCCCTCCTCTAAGGGCTCCGACCTCGGGTGAGTGCCAACATAGACCTGGGAGGACACGTGATGGGTGTGGTAAGGCCTACACGTGGTGCTAAGCCTCTATGTACCGTGATTATTTGTACAGTAAGGTGTTTATTAAAGGCGCTAGGCTGTTTTGTCCAACATGTGGCTTGCTGAGCTGGAAACTGTTGCTTCTTGCTCGTGTTACATCTGACCACCTGCAAACGTTGTGTGGATCGTCTGACAGCTGAGTGGACAGCGCTTCAGATTCGTAGTCCTGAGGTTCCGGGTTGGAGACAAACAAATGGGCAAAAACTTTTTTTCATCCTAATGCCCCTGTTGCCTAGCAGTAAATAGGTACCTGGGAGTTAGACAGCTGCTACGGGATGCTTCCTGGGGGTGTGTAACAAAAAGGAGGCCTGGTTGAGGACCGGGCCGTGAGGACGCTAAGCCCCGAAATCATCTCGAGATAACCTCAAGATCAACATACTCACCCAAATTGTTCTGTATTTTTAAGTTTCAATGAGATCCGCCCTGTCGTGCCTGGCTTGCATTGATAGCCCTGAGGTGGCGTCGTTCTGGGATGATTTTTTATGACGGTGAAGAATGCTTGTGAAAAGATAATTGAATTTTGAGATAGCTCGAAAACAAATGTACAAGAAATTTGGATATATTTCATTCAAAATTATCTACCGGAAAATTTTAGCCAAATAATGCCAGTTTGGTAATTATTGGTAGTAAATGTGGGTTGTTACGGTGTTTCCACCTCCGCCCATTGACTGGGTGAAGAGCGGTTGGGCAGTGTGTAAGAAAAACAAATAAAATTATGAAACTTCCTCACAGCATCCGTAAGTTACTTGGCTTAGACATTGTACTTGTGGTTGTTCTCGAACCAATTGTTCATATAATAAACTTGCTTTCCGACCGTCCCTCGCGGTCACCTGTCCCTCAATAGAATTCTTGGTGCCTCGGATACTTTTGATATCGTTCGCCTTGTGCGTTTTTGTTCTCGTATTGGCATTCTTGGTGATATTTAGCGCCCTCTGATTATTCCGCACATTTGATGGTGCTACATAGCCTTCCCGGTTTGGTGCCTTCTTTTGATACTTACTTACTTATATAATAAACTGTGTAAGTAGTTTATCAAGACTGTATAATTTGCGTACCTAAATAAATTTTAGGGGTTCGATCCCTGAATCCATTGTGCCTCTGTAACCGTTTACCCTACCGCCCACAGGATGGGTATGGGGTGCATAATGAATGAACTAAACTATATATATATATATATATATATATATATATATATATATATATATATATATATATATATATATATATATATATATATATATATATATATATATATATATATATAATATTATATATATATATATATATATATATATATATATATATATATATATATATATATATATATATATATATATATATATATATATATATATATATATATATATATACGTTTTTCCTTTTTCTCAGGAGGAGCGCGACACCTCCGTCCCCAAGCTTGAGCCGCAGCAATCAAACTTCCCTTCGTGCTTCAGAGAAGGTCACTCCGGTCGACACCGTACCGGCGGCTGTACAAGATCCCTTCCTCACGCACACAATACCCACTGACGGAGGCGAGCCCGTCGGACACGAGCTTCTGGACTCCCCATCCTGCAGGAACTTGACCATCAATAAGAGTGCTCTCTTAGATACCAAGCGGTGAGTGTTTGCAGGTCCTGCTTGGCCAGTAGACAAAGGGGAGGAAACTGGGTGGAAACGGGCGGCTTTTAGAGGGGGGGAAAGTTTGTAGGGAGGAGAGTAGTCGGTGTGTGGGTGGGGGAGAGGGATGATTAGGACTCCAATCTCGGATTGGATGGGAGACACTTTCATCATTAGTGACACTTCCCCTCGTGTGGTCTTTCCAGGTACTCGGGAGACAGTAGCGTGTACGGCATGCCCCATGCTGTCCGCCCTCTCAATCCTGTCGCTCTTAACTTTGAAAACATGTCACGGCGAAGCTCGGAGGACAGGTTAGTAAAGATCTTAAAAATTAAGGTTAATCTTTAAAAAGATTAAAAGATCTTAAATTATTTCAGAGTAAACAGTGTTTAACTTAAGGTACAGTTGACTAGTTGCTGACGAGGAAGGGGCCTCGACTCTCCTGACAGCCTTATATTGGCTTTCTTTCATCTACGTCTCGATTGCGCCTTCGTAAGCGTCCAGAATGGGCCGCAACATCGTCACTTTTCTTTTTTTCATGTGTGTGGTTAGGCTTATTGGCTTCGAGCAACAGTATAGTGAGATTCTTTGCCTTTGACTCTTCTCTTGACCGATGCATTCAAACTCGTAACCTTGCGGCTGTCTAAATGTAATACTTCAGTTGTCGTGCATGGTAACCCTTCTTGTGGAAGCTTATTCGATCAATGACGGTTGAAGCCTTACTCTAAAGACCCCGGGAGGTATTTAAGGTAAGTAAACTGTTGGAACTAAAAAGGTAAGTGTTTAAAAAGGTAAAAGGTAAAACTGTTTACTAAAAAGGTAAGTAAAGTAAAGGCCTGTTGACTGGGTGTACTTAGTCAGCTACAGTATCTGTATGAGAAACATTACGCTGAAAGTCTTATTCTAAAGCAAATCATTTAAGAGTCAACTTTGATTGGCGAGCTCGTGGCGTGGCGGGAGCGTTGGAGACTACCAGGACGCAGTGGGCACCCTCAGCTACCCCCCGGAGGAGGCCAGCGTCACCCAGTACGCCCTCGCCACACCATTCTCCTACTCAGGTACAGTACAACCTCTCGCCACCTCCTACTGAGCGCGGTACGTGTCCTAGCCTAGTGCTCCTTCCCAAGGGTTCTTCTGATTCCTTCCTCTCTCTCTCTCTCTCTTCACATCTGCTCCACGCTCTCTTCTCCCCTTTCCTGGACCCCCCCCCCCCCCCTTTCTTTTCCCATTTCCACAGTTTCTGGACATCCGCTCTTCCTAATTACTAGATTTCCTCTTCAATAATTAGTGACGAAGCTTCACAATACGACCATGACACTGGCTGTGTACTTTCGTAAAGTTCTCTCATAATGGCAACATTTTCCCTCCAAGTAAATTAATATAACTTCATTGTATTTAAATGGCCTCCCAACATTCATTGTTCCCCGAGGAACTTCTCACTACTTCAGCCACTGCTCCCACTTCAGCTCCAGCTCTAGCTTCTGGCATCACTGTCTCCAACTGCACTTGCTGATCTCGTGTCTGTTGACGGGGGGACGCCCAGCCTCGGCAACCTATTCCACCACCTCAACATGAAGGCTCTCCTGACCCAAGGCCAGCACCTCCAGGAGAACCAGTACAGGCTACGGCTCCTTCGTCACCGTCAGGAGAAGCTTCAGCAGACCTATGCTTATCATCTGATGATGATTCTGCTGCCTCTGACGATGTTGTAGCTCACTCACCCTTCAAGAATGAAGAAGATAGAAGACCTGGATCTAATACGTGATAACACCGCTTATGGATCTCCTGAATATAGAAAAATTACCAGCCGAATCTCCAACCTGAAATATGAAGAATACCAAGCTGGAAATACGGGAAATGCACATTTGGCCAAAGCTCTTGCACTTGACTTTCTAAATGAATGTGACGAAGTCACTCTCCTACCTAAAGCTCTTCCCTTCAGACTGCCAGGAAGTCAAAACTCATCACGTGCAGTTATGAAAGAAGAATAAAAATGAAGACGGAAGGAGGAAGAGTCAAGACGGAAGACACTGTCTCCTCTTAAAATGAAGCGGCACTGTCACAGCTGCGCCCTTCCTGACCCGACTCAAAGCCTAGCCAGGTGTGGGGTTGTTCCAGCAGATATTCCAGACATGCAGCTGGATTCAGCCCTGGTTTTTTCTTTACAACTTCAGCACTTCCTCTGACTTCTCTTCAGCTGTCCCCACTTAAAGACTCGCTCAATGGGTATCTTATCCTGTACATTATTGATTTATTTGGTACATTTTAGGTTAAATAAATTTATTTAAGCCGTCATTGGTTTAGTTTAATAGTTATAAATAATTCACTAATAAAGTAGATTGGATAAAGTGTAGTACTTGGCTCGTACTTATGACTGGGTAATAATTATAATAAAGAACTTAATTGTATATCAAAAAATGTATATTGGGTTGAGAAAGTGCATACATTTGGGTTGGAGTGTGATACACTTGCAACACGGTCTTCTTGTAATTCAGGTACCTAAAATTCAAAATAAAATGTACTTAAAATACATGTACATAAATTTAGTTACTGCGGCTCAATGTTTTTTCCTAAAGTCTTACCTAATCATTCTACCGTTTTCTGTGGTTTATTTTGACGCATAATAATCAACTTAATCTTGAGAACTGCTCTTGTCTCTTCATCCCAGCACCTGCCATTGTCACTGAGTGCACGTCACACTGAGTGCACGTCACACTGAGTGCACGTCACACTGAGTGCATGACGGCCAGTTACAGTCCCGCTCCTGTTTTTTTTTCTACCACAGACGTGGCCAGACATTTACAATGCTAACCAGCATATATACATTTTCTTCCGTCCTCCATGGACAGGGTTAGAGATGTGTTAAACATATAGTTCAAGGGTTTATTGAACAATCAGCCACAGAAGGTGATTCGGTGCTTTCAAAATTCTAAGCTAACCTACATACGTAAATACATAACCGCTCCTGTGCCAGGTAAGTCCACTACCTGGGGGGGGGGGGTCTGACGGCTGAGTGGACAGCGCTCGGTGTTCGTAGTACTAAGCGTCCGGGTTCGATCCCCGGCGGAGGCGGAAGCAAATGGGGGAAAGAGTTTCTTTCACTCTGATGCACCTGTTCACCTAGCGTTGCCCGAAATGCGTTGCGTGCTAGGGGTTGTACAGTAATGTAAGAACTCTTGTCTTTCTCTAATTTTGTATTTATATATACAAGAGGATATAAGATTACTGTGAGACGTTATAACGTAAAGAGCAGCTATACTCGCCTAGTTGTGCTTGCGGGGGGTTGAGCTTTGGCTCCTTGGTCCCGCCTCTCGACCGTGCTATCCTTTAGTTGTCACAATATCAGCGCTTGTTTAGCCACTGGCAAGAAATTAACTTCATTGGTCATTCCCTTGGCCCCGACCACTTGCGCTGGATGGTAGAGCGACGGTCACGCTTCGTGCAGGTCGGCGTTCAATCCCCGATCGTCAAAGTGGTTGGGCACCATTCCTTCCCCCCCCCCCCCGGCCCGTCCCATTCCTAATAGTTATCCTGACCCCTTCCAAGTGCTATATAGTCGCGCAACCCGTTCTCGCACTTGCTTAAAGTCAATATTGGCTTATTTAGTAAGTGCATATGTGACATACTAATGGATTGTAAATATTTTAGTTTACCTTGAAAGGCTTCATAGAAAACACCGACCTCGCCTAACCACCTTAGTATGTTAAGATAAGCATTTTATTGCTTCTTAATTACAATTATTACTTAACCTAGTCGCACTGGCTTAGCGCTTTCTCTTAACTCCTTCCCTTCCTGCAGGACAAAGTATGTCGCTGGCAGTGTCACCATGGAGGAACAAAAGCAAGACCAAGGGGGTAAACTCTCACAAAGTTTACAAGAGGAGCGAGGTCAGACGGAAGCGCTTAGGCTGGTGCTTGGTGATAACTGGCTTACTACTCCTGGTTGCATCGGCCATCACCATTATTGTGGTGGAGGGTAAGTAACCGCAGTGGTGGAGAGTAACCAACACAGTAGTTGGAGGGGTAGTGAACCCGTTCTCCTGATAGAACGTCTCATTTTGACGTATACTGTACCCCAAGTGCAAAAATCGTCGTACTAGACAATGGCAGCGGCTGGCGAAAGTGACGTACTGTCCCGTTTTCTGTTTTGGGTCCTCTGGTAGATTAGGATAAGGGCAATTTAATACAACAGTTTCTTGACATTGGGGAAACCTTAAGAGGACGGACTGCTGGAGGAGACCAACTAACGCGGTAGCGTAGGGTAAAGTATCCGCAGTGGACTAGAGAAACCAACCCACAGGTCTTGGTTTAAGAAGAAATGGTTCCACACCTTATCAGTCCTGACAGGGCTACTTCCCTGCTGGCTTCGTGGTTACATCTTCTTGGTAAGAGTAAAAACGGTTCTATTTTTTATGATAAATGTGTATTAAATTTATTTTTTCCTGACAGCATATTAGTTTATTATCTTTTGTGATTATTTTGTTTAGCCTATAGCCTAAAGAAAAGCATAGACTTTGTGCCTTTTAGTAATTACTTACTTGAGATTAGCATAAACTAAATCGCTACCGTGTGGGGCACCTCTTAACACATTCATAACGATAAAAGCTCAGTAACTACGCAGGTTAAAATGTTTTACACAATTGATATATAACGTGTGTGTGGGGGGGGGGGGGGGATCACACACAAACCCTTGGTTTGGGGGGGTTATAAATAGGAGCTACCTCGTATGGGTCAATAGGCCTTCTGCAGTTACCTTTGTTCTTATGTTCTTGTCCACAGTGCCAGCCCACAGCCAAGGTCTACGCATGAAGCCTCTCAACAAAACGCTGGAGAGTTATATGGACAAACTCGGAGTCTCCGGTCAGTACCTCCTGCTCTTACAGGTTCTTCCTAAAGGCCTCCTTCCTTTTTTTATAATTGTAGGATATTTGGTTCTTGATTTATTTTGAATAAATTGTAATTTGAGAAACTCTACTGCATAAATGGTTCTTTTTTTAGAGGCCTTATAATTGTATAACGAATTTGCATATATTGTTTGACTGGGAATATCAAAGTTGTTTATTTCTAGCATTAATGTTCATAAATTGTTGCATGCATCCAGGATAAGTTTCAAGTCTGAGTTAGCATTGAAGAATAAAGCTTTGCAAGAGTATATATAACTCTTGAATGTATAGAGCCAGTGTGCGCGTCGCATGTTTATAGGGACTTGAACAGAGCAGCTCTCTGAAGGCAGAATTTTAGTTTTGATAGCTGGGTGATGATGCGCTTGAGGTAGTTTGTAGTGGTTGAACTTTGTGTACAGATTCCATGTTAGAGATTGAACATGGAATCGTAGTACAATGATAAAAGAGAACTGTGGGGGCATATTTATTTATTTTAAAGTACGCCAACTGATTAAACATTTATAAAGTTGCTTGTCAGTGTACTCTCTTAGTAACCTTCCAAGCTTCACTCTCAATGTTTATAATGCTTATTTGAAGGTGAATTTGGTCAGATATTTTTCCAGTTCAATATAACAAGTCCTTTTCTGTGTTCAGTCCCCGCTATGGCAGCTACCTCGCTGCAGTGGTGGTCCTTGAGTGCTGTGTTAGAGCCGGCAGACTTTGTCGCAGAGTTCCTTCAGGCCTCTGCTGGGGTAGGAGACCACAGCTGTCTGCGGTTCTGCCGCTCGTGCGGGCTGTGTACAGACAAATTATATTGGTTTCCCTTCATCTCAAGGTTCAGCCTATTCGGTGACTGGAGCTTGTAACTTATATTTACGTATACGAGATTGGGTGACAAGACGGAGTTTAGTGGGTTTTTTATATTTTTAGGAATAGATTGTGGAATTAATAGGCACCTCTAATTACCTACACTGAAACGTCTGAAAATTTTGAGCAATTATATTATGCTTTAATTGCTCCAAGCTCCTTGGGGAAACGTACGTACTTGCTGGATTGACTGAGGTAAAACAGGTTTTGCGAGGCTAGAGCGATTCCCTGCCCTCTTAATTGAACGTTGGATTTAGACGTACACTCTACCTACGGCCAAAAATGATTGTACTAGAAATAGGTAGCGGCTTGCGAAATTGACATACTGTCCCGTTTTATTCTGGGTCCTCTTAGGATAAGGTCAGTTAGGTTAGGGTAAGGGCACTTTAGTACGGTAGTTCCTTGGAAAATTAGAGCCAGTTATGATTATTGGCTCTAATTTGCAATAATTAAAAGTTTTTAATTAGTTTCATTTTACATAATGGAATTATATTATTAAAAATATAGAAAAGTTGAATTTGTTATTCTAATAAATGTTTCATTTATATTCATAGTGTCTACTTAATCACTTAATTTAAATACAAAGATGTCAAAAGTATTGAAAATTTTACAATGTAAATTTTGGTCAATTGTCGGTGACATCTCTTAACTTTATTTATACAGATAAGTTGGGAAATCCTGATGCCAGTCTTCACACTGGCCAGCCCTCAAGCCTGATGACCACTCTTGGTGTAGGACTTAATCTAAACATTGGCGTTGGGACGGACGCTTCTGTCGCTGGGGCCTCTCCGGCTGTGACCACTCTGGAGAGACTAATGGTCCCGACCTCCTCCTCCTCTACTCCGGACACAGTGGTGGTTCCGGCCTCCTCCTCCACTCCGGACACAGTGGTGGTCCCGGCCTCCTCCTCCTCCACTCTGGACACAGTGGTGGTCCCGGCCTCCTCCTCCTCCACTCTGGACACTGTGGTGGTCCCGGCCTCCTCCTCCTCCACTCCGGACACTGTGGTCGTCCCGGCCTCCTCCTCCTCCTCCTCCACTCCGGACACAGTGGTGGTCCCGGCCTCCTCCTCCACCCTGGACACAGTGGTGGTCCCGGCCTCCTCCTCCTCCTCCTCCTCCTCCACTCCGGACACAGTGGTGGTCCCGGCCTCCTTCACCACTCCGGACACAGTGGTGGTCCCGGCCTCCTCCTCCTCCTCCACTCCGGACACAGTGGTGGTCCCGGCCTCCTCCTCCTCCACTCCGGACACTGTGGTGGTCCCGGCCTCCTCCTCCTCCACTCCGGACACAGTGGTGGTCCCGGCCTCCTCCTCCACTCCGGACACAATGGTGGTCCCGGCCTCCTCCTCCACTCCGGACACTGTGGTGGTCCCGGCCTCCTCCTCCTCCTCTTCCACTCCGGACACAGTGGTGGTCCCGGCCTCCTCCTCCTCCTCCACTCCGGACACAGTGGTGGTCCCGGCCTCCTCCGCCACTCCGGACACTGTGGTGGTCCCGGCCTCCTCCTCCTCCTCCTCCACTCCGGACACAGTGGTGGTCCCGGCCTCCTCCTCCTCCACTCCGGACACAGTGGTGGTCCCGGCCTCCTCCTCCTCCACTCCGGACACAGTGGTGGTCCCGGCCTTCTCCTCCACTCCGGACACTGTGGTGGTCCCGACCTCTTCTCTGTCCCCGACCAAACCTTTTGAACAGCTGGAAATGATGTCGTCTCGACCTGTCTATCTTCAAAGTGGCCTTTAGAATAAAACACAATTAAATAGTTTCCGTTGTGGTTATAAAGCTGCCTGCACAGTTATTATTGTATATTTATCACTTTATCGTCAGCTAGTGTTCAAGTTTTAATCTTGGATTTGAGTGTGAGCATGTAGGAGTTTGTGGGCATTTACGCATTTTCACGTATGCGTTTATGGGCACGTGTACATGTTATACTTTTACAGAAATCTCAACTTTGCCAGAAACTTGGCAATGTTCGGCGAGGCTACCTGCAAGCGTCTAATATTCTACTTTTGACAGACTCGGGCACACTTTCTTTGAGAGATAAAGATGACATAATCTTACTAAAATGACCGGCACGACCAGGTTTCAGCAAGTAAACTGCACGGGTAAAATATATAGTGGAACAGGTGGCTACTATATATAGCAGGAAAGGTACTTGATCTCTAATTTTCCGTTCGGCCATCCTAGGACACAGCCTCATATGCCGGCGCCTGCTACAAAAAAAAAAACCTACACCATTCGGACAGCTGCGCACAGCATATAGAAAAAACATTGTACTGCAAACAAAACCTCTCGGTGTTCGAATCTATCATTCATTCCCTGGCAGTAGAGTAGCAATCTTGCTGTTCAATCAACCAGCCAAAATAAAAATGGTTTTGCCCGAAACAATTTGAGTAATATTGGCTTTATTAGTTTCTGTAACGCCTTTTCCGGCAATTGTATATTACTCTTATATTCTTTGTACACATTCTTTTGAAGAAAAAAAATTCATTTGAATACTGGTTAAGGACGCCAACTCTTGCGTATGGCAATTTGTTTTCTCGCCAACTATTTGGACGATAACTTGAACACAATATAACATTATATAAAAGTAACTATTGCCACCATACACAAACTGTAAATTTTAACCGAATAGAAATACTTGAAACTCTGATCTTAAAACATTAAATCTAATATTAAAAATCATGTTCTCAAACATCTTTCAAAATAAGACATTC
This sequence comes from Procambarus clarkii, assembly GCF_040958095.1. Taxonomy (NCBI): domain Eukaryota; kingdom Metazoa; phylum Arthropoda; class Malacostraca; order Decapoda; family Cambaridae; genus Procambarus; species Procambarus clarkii. The sequence continues at coordinate 9,943,393 of NC_091163.1, forward strand.
TTGAGCAAAGACACTGGCATTCATGACATTTCGGGCAGGTCCTTAAGTTGGGTCCAGTTAGTCATTCATTCTGCATATCTTCACAAAGCACAATAATATGATGCATGATTAATCAGAATTTTAATTTTTGTATTTATCTATTGAAATGAATTTACATGGTGATTTGGACATAAAGCAAACTAGACAAATGCCACCGACTCGTGCTTAAATATACAAGTGAACCTAGACTCCAGGTAATGTGCAAATCTGGGAGTTCTCTCATTATAAGTAACATAAAACTGTCATAACAAAATAATATTGGTATAATAATCTGGTGCCATGATGGCTAAGTCAAGGGTGCTTGAGTGAAGCCCATACAGGGGAGGGTGCAGTGTGGTGTTACACTACACAGTGAGGCTAGACGCTGCAATATTGTGTGCCGAGGAAGAGAGCTCGTGCAATAGTATCATGTACCGGCTACATGACCGGCTCGAGGGAGCCGGTCAGCCGAGCGGACAGGACACTGGACTTGTGATCCTGGGTTCGATCCCGGGCGCTGGCAAGAAACAATAGGCAGAGTTTTTCACCCTATTTCCCAGTTTGGTGCCTTCTTTTGATAATTACTTCTTTCACCCTATGCCCCTGTTACCTAGGAGTAAAATAGGTACCTGGGTGTTAGTCAGCTGTCACAGGCTGCTTCCTGGGGGTGGAGGCCTGGTCGAGGACAGGGCCGCGGGGACACTAAAGCCCCGAAATCATCTAAAGATAACCTACCCTCCAACTATGGTAGTATTCAAAGTCTTTGATATTTTGCAGTTTGGCACATTTTTGGACTGGCTTAAAGTGATAAATGTGAACTAAAGTTAGAGAATTGGTATAGATTATTAGTAAGGGTCCATCAATTAGTATAGTTTATTCAAATGTTTTGCTTCTCCATGTAAATATTTCCTACAAACCAAACATGTTGAGAGGTTACACAAGTATATAATTTCCAATAATATAACAAACGACTAGCAGAAATTGAGTTAATATATTTACTGATTGGTACAAGAATTCATGACTGACAACTTGAATCGGTGAACTATGATAACATTGAAACAAAGATAAAGACAAATAGGGGGGGAAGGGGGTGCCTTCAACAAGCTGGCGGCTTCCTGTCCTTGTCGAGGCCACTAGAGTTAGTGGTCCTCAGGTAAATTAGGGAAATATTGGCTGTATAGTAAAGAACATAAGCCCCAAAATGAGAAATATTTCCCAAAGTTGGAGACTTTGATCTCCCTTAGGAGTATGTGGAGTATTATGAATTTAGGATTGGAGTTAAAATTGTGTACAACATGATACGGTTTGACTTTTTAAGAGTGTAAGACCGACTATTGGGCTTCAAACAGGTACCAAGCACACATTTAACATACATCAAAGCATTTGCATGAACCTCTTGTCATCCAAAGATAAGCCTGCCAGATTTTAGCCGCCCTACAAAGGCATAACAAGGGATGAAGATGTTTAAAAGTTCAAAATTATCACACCGAGTTCTCTATTTAATATTTTATTTATCAAGGTAAAGAAAATGTAATTCTGAATATGAATTATAGTTTAGGTTGTGGAAGAGTTCATGTTGGATTGTTTTCTGGCATGGACACTTAAGACTCATTTGCATGTTATACAGTGTAATGATTGTTTATTATGATCTTTGATGCAAGTAGTTTGTAGATATGTAAAAAGACATGGGAAATAAATTATTTAGGAGTGACTTATTTTCTCTCCAAACATACAGGTACTGTATATACATCTTGACTTGACTTTGATGTGCCCTCTTACCCAAGAGACGCAAAAGATGGTTAAGTGTGCCCGACCAGGATTACCTTGTAGTTACATTGTGTTGGTTCTGGGGATCAACCTGATCTGGTCAATCAGGGCTGGGGAGGGGGCATGGTTTACCCCAAAGCACCCCTTCACAAAGCAGGTTAATGTGAATCCACGAGTCCATAGGCTACCATTAGTTTGAGGTAGCTCTGTATTAGCATGAGTGACTGCCAGCCCTGCACGCCCCACACCGCACCATGCCATACTCGGGCAAGGTGTTCAAGAGAAAACTAAGTCTTCTAAAAGAAGTGCCGGAGCAACCGGGCTGTGGTGGATATGTAGGCCTGTGGCCCACTTCAAGCAACAGCCTGTTGGACCAAGCTCTCACAAGTCAAGCAGGGTTGAGTAGAACAACTAGAAGCCCATCAAGTAGGCTAATCAAGGTAACTCCCCACCCCCAGTTCCGGCACCTGGGGTGTTCAGCGCACTTATTATTATTTGTGTATTCAGATACAGTATTGAGATTTAAAATATACTTTGAGCTCGCTTATTCAAAGCCCACTGATCCGAATAAAGTACGGTATTTGGGTTATCCAGTAAAAATAGCAGCCAGATATTTTTTCCGGCAAAACTTCGCAATACCCGAATAGCAATTCAGCAGGCCCTAAGTATTTTGACTTGTCAAAATGAACATACTTTATAAGATGATTTACACGTCCATAGTTGACTCTGTAGATACAGTACCTGTTACAACTGAGTGCATTTAGTGGTACATCCAAGGAGGACTTGAAATTCATACATATAAACTATTCTTGTATACAGTAAGCATGAGTGACAAGTAAGCTCGTGTCCTTACACGAGTTTCGAACTGGTGCCCTAGCTTAGAGTGAGGAAGGGGTCCACAAAGAAACCAGGGGAACAGTGGTACGAGGAGCAGCAAAAAAGTGCATCAGCAGAGGACATCAGCCACTTGAATCCAAAAATGAAATGGGCCAACTCCTTGGCAATCACAGAAACATCAAGTCGCACATAACAAAAGGGCAGATGAACCGAAAGTGGCCGCTGCTTGTGGAGCCATCATTATTTCAACAGTAAATACTGTAAAATCCAAAAGACAAAGCTTGAATTAAATTAATAGACCAGCAAACCCAAATGTCACAGACTGTAGATGGTGGATTCTCCTTCTACCCACCCAACAGGTGGTAGGAGACAGTAAAATTGACCATTGGTTCATAGCAAAACCAACTAGTAACCCTCAAACTTGCAAATAGCGAATGCAAGCTTGGTGGGTTGAACCATTCTATGGCTGGTTTTGATTTTGAGTTTTACGAAAAAGGAAGATTTTGCCGAGGCGGTGGTTCTTCCTTCTTCCTTGGCTGGCACCTTTTTTGATAATTAATTAAATCTTTGAATATGTTAGACATTAAGTCACTGCACATTCTTTAAAGTGTAATGTAATTATAATATATATATAAATATATATATATATACAATGGGGTCGAGGGGCCTCGACTTACGATGCTAATCCGTTCCCAGAGACGGATCGTAAGTCGAAGTGATTTTTCCCATAAGAAATAAAGGAAATTGAATTAATCCGTTCCACCCTCCAAAATATTAACATACAAATACATTTTATACTGAATACAATGTTTTTTCTAACTACAATACAATATCAAAGTGTCTATTACCTTTATGGAGGGCTCTTGATGGCGTATGGAAGATGGGGATGAGGGGGGGGAGGAAAAGAGTTGTTCCTGTCTGGAAGGGGAGTCCCCTTCCATTACCACATCAGGCAGTGATGTTTTCTCTGGGGTACTCTCTCTCCTACGTTTTGCGTGAATACCACTAAGACCTGGTTGTGGTTCAGTGCTTGTTTGTCTCACTACAAATTTGTCAAGAGGCATTTGTTTTTTCCTTCATTTTAACATTTGTCTGTAATGATGCATCACAGTGTCATTGAATAGGTTAAGGCAACGACCTACTGCAGCTTGATTTGGGCGAGTCGTTTCAGCAAAGGTTTGCAATTCTTCCCATGCTGCACACATTTTCTTAATTGTTGAGGAAAAGACATTCTGTACTCTTGTTTCTGCTCTATGGTCATCCTTACATGGGTTTTCATATGTTGAGCCTTACCACTGACTTTCCTGGGACTCATGGCATGATATATAATAATTAATTTAATGTTCAAAATGCAAAAAATCACCACAAAAGCGGAATTTCTTATAGGCGCAATCGTCACTAAGCGAGCAGCTGTAGTAAACTGAGGCAGGTCGGCCGCGTGACCGGGAACCACGCGCTCGGTCGACCCGAACGTGTACCAACAAATATCGGAAGTCGACGACACCATCGGATGTTGAGTTGCATTTTTCGATGAAATTTACATCGTAACTAGAAATTATCTTAAGTAGAGGCAATCGTATGCCGAGGTGCCACTGTATTAAATAGATAAATAAAATTAGAACTATAATACAGATCCTGACCTTAAATGCTTCTTAGAAGGTTGTAACAGAACCCATGGACATCACATCTTTGAAAATTCTTTTGGAGACAATTCCTAACCTCTTCTCATGGTCATGTTTTTTATTAATAGATTTAAGTATACCCTTTGTAAGCCATAGATTGTTTAACCTTTAAGCCGTGACCTGTTTCGTTAGCATTGGAGAGTGGGTGTTATGTTAAAACACCCAAATAGGGGCAGGAGAGGGGGCGAAGGCAACCCTCACCGGTCCCTGGGAGGTTTACGTGAGCCCCTCGCTACAACAAGGCGACACCATGGAGGGGGTAGCAATGCCTAGTGATCAAACTATCACAAAAAAATTATTTGAATTAATGTCTCATCACCCAACCTGTCCTCTCAAATAGTACATCACAATTTTATGTATAAATCCCAAATGGCCAAAAATAAGTATCCGTACTAAAAATCACAGTGGCTTGCAAAATTCACCGGCTGTCCCATTTTTCTATTCAGGGGTCCTCGGAATTTAGCATATAATTTTTATGACAAATCGAGAGGATGGGCTGCATCATTAGTTTGCAATGATTAAGAAAAGGTATAAAGAATAAAGATTTATTCCACAAAATTACATGGGCTTAGCATAAAACACTTGTGTTGAGCCTGTAGTAAGCTCAGCCTTTTAGGCAAGAAAAATATGACAACATATCACAATATGCATTTTAAACATAATCTAGGTATAGTACATTACAATATATTTGCCATTGCAATGCCATTTGAACACAGACCTTGTAAAACTCTCGAATGAATAAATTTTACAATTAATATTGGTGAGAAAGTCAACTGGAACTCCGAGGCGAGTCGAACCCACATACATGGCACTCCCAGCTGCTCACCTTACCACTGTACCACCTAGAGTGGCTGGGTGTGCCTTGGTCGCAGGTTCCAGTCACCTCAGAGCTCCAGTGGATTTTCTCATCGATATATATCACGTTAGTGTGATTTCATTGTGTATATTAATATTGGTGTTTTAATAGCCAGATGTACTCAATATTACATTTAAACATCATTTACATATAATAAAAAAAATCATTGCAGCACATCACAATACCCACAACATTCATTGGACTAAAATTTATACACAGGTCATTATCAAGTAGAACTTATTATAAAATTTAAACAAGATCAATTTTTTTAGAAATGTCATTTCTTCTAAACACAGTAATGCCCAAGACTGTCTATTATAACCATCTGAACTAGATCCCAGTCAAAGTAAGTGTTGAATAGAACAAGGTCCTTCAACTCATCTAAACCAAACTAAAGCTCGATTGCTGTCCCTAGCTGCTCTGACAACCACATCAGGACACACGCCAAATGATAACCATCTTCCATAGATCAACTAGTTGTATCCTACAAAATAGGAAATATGGAAAACATTTATGACCATTTGGAGTGATCAACCTTTTGACAAAAAAAAAAATATTAATTTGTTAAGTCAGTAACTTGTGTTGTGATGAATTACACTTTTTGAGAGTGTATTAGTACAGATTCGACAGTAGCCATTATGAACCCTTAAATTCAGCTCTCTCATGCAAACTATAGCATGTTAACAAAAAAACTTTCATGCACATCCACAGAGCTTCTTATCCCTTCCAGGGAGGGAGCTTCCTCACACATCCAGACACACGAAGAGGTTCTGTAGTGTGAGTGTAGACCAAGGTAGGTACTGTAGTGCAAGTAATTACCCAAGTGTAGTTACAGGATGAGAGCTACGCTTGTGGTGTCCCATCTTCCTAGTACTCTTTGTCATATAACACTTTGAAACTACTGATGATTTTGGCCTCCACTACCTTCTCACTCAACTTGTTCCAACCATCTACCACCATGTTTGCAAAAGAAAACTGTCTAATATTTTTTGGGGCACTTTTATTTCCTTAGCTTGCCTCTGTATCCTCTTGTTCTTGAAGCTGCTGGTTTCAGGAATTCCTCTTTGTAATTTTGGTTGATTCCTGTTACTATTTTGTAAGTGGTGATCATATCACCTCTTTTTCTTCTATTTTCTAACTTTGGCATATTTAACGTCTCTAGCCTCTCCTTGTGGCTCTAGTTTTTCAGTTCAGGAAGCCATTTTGTAGCATGCCTTTGCACCTTTTCCAGTTTGATGATGTGCTTGAGATATGGGCACCATATATCTGCTGCATATTCCAATTTTGATCTGAAGTTGGAAAGCGTTGCATACGCTCCTCGCACAATGTTATTTGTGTGTTCCTCTAGTGACAGTTTACTATCCAAAAACCCCACTAGATCTCTTTCTGTATTAGAGTCCTTTAATTCCCTTCCACATAAATTTATAAGTTTTGTGTTGTCTATTTTCTCCGATGTCACATTCCATAACAAGACATTTATTTATATTGAATTCCATTTGTTACATGTTGCTCCAAGCACTTATTTTATCAAGATCCATTTGAAAGGCATTGCAATTGTCTCCATCTCTTATCTTCCCTAGTATTTTAGCATCATCCGCAACCATGTTCATATAATTGTATTCCTTCTGGTGGGTCATGTAGATCCTGTTTATGTAGACGATGAACATTACTGGTGCAAAAACCAAACCCTGTGGTGCTCTGCTAGTAACACACTTCCAGTCAGGAGGATCAATGAACATGAAGCACATACTATAATGGAACTACAGTATATACAGTACTAGGAAAAAAGTTCCCCCCCCCCATCCACAGGATGAGTAATTACCTAAGTGTAGTTACAGGATGAGAGCTACGCTCGTGGTGTCTCGTCTCCCCAGCACTCTGTCATATAACGCTTTGACCTCTTGTTCTTTAAGTTCTGGGTCTCGGGAATTCTTCCCTATCAATTTTATCGATTCCTGTTACTATTTTGTACGTAGTGATCATATCACCTCATTTTCTTCTACCTTCTAGTTTTTGCATATTTAATGCCTCTAACCTCTCCTTGTAGCTCTTGTTCTTCAGTTCTGGGAGCCACTTAGTGGCACATCTTTGCACCTTTTCCAATTTGTTGATGTGCTTCTTAAGATATGGGCACCACACAACTGCTGCATATTCCAGCTTTGGTCTAACAAAAGTTGTGACCAATTTCTTTAGTATTTCTCCATCCATGTATTTAAAAGCAATTCTGACGTTAGAAAGTGTAGCATAGGCTCCTCGCACAATGTTCTTAATGTTCTTTGACTGGAAGATTGAAGCAATTTCAGCGAGACAGCTACAGGAAGCCAGTGGGGCTATACCAAAAAAAAAAAAAAAGAGGCATTTCATTGCATTTAATACTAGTTTTTCAATGGCTCACACAAATTGTATAATTTATATACAATATTTCTGAGACATTTCAGGTACCTTCACATATCTCTTGCTGGAATACATTAAACATTTATTGAGAAATTATACATTCTCTTAAAGCAAGCCAGTTATCTGATGTACAGGTTCATTATATCAAACTGAAGCCCATTGTGATGAGGTAACCAACAAGTGTTGTCAGTGTGGCAGTACTTGATAAACTGATGTTAGTATGGTAACACTGTAGTTGGTTGAGAGCAAATAAATCAGGCATTGAAAGTTAATTCTGATATGACACTATGCGTTTCTCTTGTTGCTATGGAAAATATAACCTAATATTAAGCCTAGCGATCAATGTCAACTTAAGGGTTGTAAGACATTAATCCCTTTCATATTTGAGAGAGTTTGTGTTCACTTCAGACAGTTAAGAGAGTCCCAGCTGTGTCTGGGGTACAAGTGGTTGGTTAAACAACTCAGTGGGTCTTCTTCCTATTGGTGGTTTTGGCTGTTATAGTGTCCAATAAACTAGCCCTTCAGGGAAAAATTAAAATTAGTGGGATATTTTGCCTTAAATTATTGAGAGAAAATTAAACTCCATTGCCTAATCATATTTCTCTATCGAGCCATAAGCTAACATCCAGGTATGAGAAAGGGTGCACGAGAAGATGTTAACATTTGAAGATGGCAGCAGCACTAACAGAAACTGTCCTATACAGAATGTAAATTTAAAGATTTTCACGCTAAATTCTACTTCATACTAAGGTATAATGCAACTACAGTGACACACATGTTTTAGATTAAAGTAATATAAAATAATTTTGATGATTATTCCTAGGCCAATTTTTTTTTTTTTTTAGTTTTGTATTTAAATTTGTATTTTCCTGACACAAGAGAATAATTTATTAGGAATGTATGTACAGTTTGTGGCTATAAATGCACTTCCACCAATCTACACGTTCACTAAATAGTCGTAAAAATATGGTTTACCTTTACCTTGAGGTGTTTCCGGGGTTTAGCGTTCCCGCGGTCTGGTCGTCGACCAGGCCTCCTCGTTTCTGGACTGATCAACCACCCTTGTCAGGGACAAGAAGCCTGTACTTGGCCTTATCGATATCAAACCTAGGACACCTACTGATCTTTCCAAGGGTACAATCCACAACAGTTGTCAAGCTCCTGGGTACTGTACTTATTTACTGCAAGATGAATAGTGGCATCAGGTGAAAGGAAATGTGCCCAACCATCTCTTGGTTGTGAGCCGATGATGTAGACTACTGTGACACAGAATAACTTCTAGAGCACTGATGGATCATTTGTTATAGAAAATTCATGGCTTTTGATATTTTCATGAATGCCTTCTTTGAATTTTAAAAGTTGGGTGGGAAATACAGAACTCTATTTATAAATGTGAAGTGATGAAGAATAATGAGGACCCTGATTAGGCTTCAGTGGAAGCCTCGGGAACCTTAGAGGATTCAGACGAATCCCAGGTTGCAATGCTTTTGAGCGTGACGTGGTGTAGCGGTCAAAAGCATTGCAACCTGAAGAACCTACGAGTTGCCTGGGAGTTCCCAGGGCATAGGCTCGAATCCTCCAAACGGCTCCTACTAATTTTCTCCTTATGAAGATGTATGTGAAACTCCCTGGAGCCCAAACCAGTATGAAACCACTGGTTTGGGCTCCAGTTGGAAGCTTCAGGAACCCCTAGTGGATTCAGCCGAATCCCAGGTTGCATTGCTTTCGACCGTGTCGTGATGTAGTGGTATAGGGTGTTATAACTTGGGAGTACCAAGTGAGTGAGTTCCAATCATCAACATGGCTCCAACTGATGTTCTTATTGATACATCACATTAATGTGATTTCATTGTGCATGCATATTTTATTATATAATATATATATAATATATACACACACACACACACTGTCTGTAGTTTCCAGACAGCAGTATTCTACCCCTCCTCTTAAGCTTAGTGAATGTACTCAATCATTAAAATGACAGTGGGAAAAGCAATATTCTTAAGTTTCTCTAAGATTTAATAAATGTAATTAAGCCTTTCACTCTCATGGCAGGAAGCAAGACTCCGTCCATCTCTAAAACTTAATAACCCCACTCAACCGTTACCATTTCCAAACTACACGAACACAAAATATATATCTGACGATTTTAAAAGACTCAACAACTACAGTACTTTATTCAAAAATATAGATTTCACTTTACTCCTTCAGCTGTTATTTAAATGTTAGCTTATTAAGTGCAGTTTCAAGTCTGTTGTCAAACTGTTCTATTCAGTATCACATTTGTATACATTCAACGATAACCTATTAACTCTCAGACAGCGGTTATCGTCATGTGTTGATTTGCAGGGGTAATGCAGTAATCCTTATATGATGATTTAAGAATTATTGCCTGGGTTTTACATGTGTGATGAAAATATGGAGAAAAACATCAATAACAGCTCTACAGTATATGGATGTAATGGAGTTTACCTTGACCCATGAAAAAATCCTGCTGTCGTTTCATGGTTACGTTACTATATGAATGCGCTTATCATGAATGTTACTAGGGGAATGTGGTCATTGTATACAATTTATCCATAAATACATGAAATGTATACCAATGATGTTCACATGGTTTTCACAACTTAATATGTTTGAAATGAGGTATACCAGGTAAACAAATCATCAATTGAACCATTATCATATGTGTACAAGGAACCTGTCGTCATCTGTGTGTTGGTGCATTGATGGCTTATGCCTCTGTTTCAATTTATACTGTTGACCATATGGTGCCCATTGGGCCCTACATCATCGCCTATAGCTATACCAGGTAAAGCAATCGTTAATTGTAACATTATCATGCATCATGTGAATTATGTGATTGATCAAGTTATTCAACACACATACTCTCATAAATATAGAAGAACAAGTTATAATTAATGAAACATCCAAGTAGAACACAAGAGTCGTGTCTCGCATACCTTAGCGTCAGCAAAATCGGCATTGTGTTTTGACAGATGCTAGACCACATAGCCACCGTGCAAACATTTCAGAGTCCCTCCACCCAGTAAAAAGATAAATATTCACTTAATTTTATGTTTTACTTGCATTTTGCATATAAATTAATAATTGTATAATAATTTTTTTTTCGCTGGGAGGACATGACCATTTTTCCATAGCTGCTGTCCAAGGATTAATAGTACTTTTAACTGTTTAACTGAATTATCTTCTCAATAACAAATGCATTATTACATACATAAACCAAACCCATGAGCTTAATTGGTTTTCCAAAATAGGGATTACATTAACTATGTACCATATGCACCGAGATTTCCAAACAGCCTACGTCTTAAATACTCCTACTTGGTTAATCAAAGAGGGAGAGAGACTTCTATTCCTGAGCAGGCGTTTGCATGCCAGGACGTGAGAGATGCTGGTGTAGCCACTGTGTCAGATCCTCAAGGTTGTGTTGGTGCCACTGAATGTGCAAGCGTATGGTCTCCAGTGCTTGTGCCAGCGCCCTCTCCCCTGGACCAACATCAACATCCTTGAAGAAGGACTCCACCTGAAAAGGAATATCAAGTAATAAATGAATAGGTTAGGTTACAAAAATAAAGTGTTGAATGTAATGAAAAACTGTTTGGATTGGCTCTCGGTAGCTCTGCAGTGCTAACTTGCTGGTAAGCACTGTCAGCTGGGGCTCTGACAGCTGAGTGGACAGCGCTCGGGATTCATAGTCCTGAGGTTCCGGGTTCGATCCGTAGTGGAGGCGGAAACAAATGGGCAGAGTTTCAGGCAATTTCAACGAAGGGCCTCAAATGCTGTCTGACCTATCTGGTTTTTTTCCAGGGTAGAAGGTATGTTCGTCCAGGTGAATGCTTTGCTGTTTCCACCTCAATTTGTGCTGGATTACTCCTTGACCCACCCTCGGGTAGATATCCGAGTCACATTTGTTGACTTGAATTTGTGTGCTAACGAGGTTGTCACAATATCACTTAACATTGGGTCAAGCTCAGTGGGAATTGTTGAGGTTCCTGCTGTGAAGCTAGAACTGTGCATCTAAGGTGAATCTGAGTGTTTTTGAGTTTGGGTGTGTGGCCTCCCTCTTCCTAATTACCTTGTGCGGTCACAGCCTACTACTGTCTAGCAGATAATAAATTACAGTATTTTTTATTGATAGCTGGCAAATATTTGTCACACACTCAAACTGTGGAGTCATCATCTTGATTTTCAGTGTGTTCTTATTGGAGGCATCCTTTGAATCTTATTAGGATGTCACTTTCTCCTGCATTGTTCAGTTATATGGCGTCTTACTAGTTCCACATCTACGTTCCTTGTTTATCCTTGATTACAGTTGATAATACAGTATAGCCTGTACTAGGATGGCAGAGAGGGCTTCTTTTCTTCCTGTGCAGGAGTAGATGGCTTCCTGACTGTGAGGTGCATGGGTTTCACGAGTGGTGGACTCTGCTGCATTTACTAAGGTGTTATCTAAACTATTCACTCCCAGGAGTCATTGGAGGCCACAAAATGCCTTAGATAAATGTTATTTAACTCCTGGTCTCCCATTACCATATGATTGACCAGACAAATATGAAGACATTGTGTATGATACACAGAGTATTTTCAATACTCTTGTATATTCAGTAGATCTATACTCTTAAAAAAGTGTACAGTAATAATTTTTTTGCTTACATGATGAAATTATCATAGGTAAAGTGGTCTCAGAACTGAAATTTTTAAAAGATTAGATTATGACATACTCAAAGGAGGTGCTTACTAGGTCACCTATCTTAACAATTCATACCAACCTCTCCTAAATCAAATGAAGAGGTGAAAGGAGATGTAACAGCTTTGATAATTGCTCCCATGGTAAAGGATCCATGACCAAAGAGCCGAGAGATTTTTTGCCAATGTTGACGAACCATTCGCCATGCTGGTAATATTCCTCCGGGATTTTTGCTGACTTCCTTAAGCACTGTCATGACATCTTGGGGTCTGATCTTGACATCATCTAGTGTATACTCCAAGTATCTGCAGGAAAAGGTATTGCATGTCAACTTTCTATTGTTTCAGGTGCATTGTTTTAACAAGAAAAGTCTCCACTATTTAATTTCCACGAAACATGAGCTTAATATGACTAAAATATCAACACCTTCCTCTTGAGAGAAAAAATAATCAGGTTCACTAGTCTGTGGTGTAATACACTTATTTTTATTACAGTATACAGACAATCTTTGTTATACTGAATGATAATGCCATATATGAAATTTCATTAGTGTTACTTATACAGTACAGTAAATTAAGGGACTAGTTCAATATGCTGCATTAAAATCACATTTAAAAATATCAGAATCTCTAATTTATAATTTGTTTGGGGAAAATCACACGATGAAGCTGTCTGTCATCTTGAAAGCTCTAGACATAAGTGTCTCTTTCCCAACCCAAAATAATATCACAGCAAGAGTTGAAGCAAGTCCACCAGGACCAATTCCAAGAGAACACAAGACGATGGAAACCTGCACAAAGAGAGGCATGTCTAGGCTGCTAACTCATATATGAAAATCAGCAAAGAAGCAAAGGTCGAATCTAGCTTATACTGAAATGGGGGGGTTTAAGAAAACACATCCATATAGAGCAACAAATCTTCCAGACAAGGCACCAAACTCTCTTTAGAGTTGCAGGGCAACCATGGACCTTCCTCTAGCAGCACTATATCCCTGGGACCATCCCTTACCCTACCCCCAACATCTTCCTTCCTTCCTTCCTTCCTGGTCCCTGAGCACAACAGTAGACGGAGCATCAGTAAGAGTAGCCCCCAACTCTGAGGTGCATGCAAAAGAAATAGTGAGAATGAGGAGGGAACAGAAAGCTTTTCATCTCTGTCAAAACCACTGTCTGTCAGTGCCTGCAGACCCCTTGGCCTGAGGCCATTTAGAAGTCAGTACCAAGGGACAAAGTTGAGAACAACACGAGGCCAGCATAAATTTGGCACAGCTGTCAAAAACAATATGCACAACATCCTACTTTTAAAACATCCAGAGTCTGCAGACACCATAACTACAAAGCACGATGACCAAACCACACATCAGAAAATGAAGAAATAACGATGTTTTGGTCCGGTCTGGACCATTATCGAGTCGTGTAAAACCATTCTCCTGCAATGCAACCCAAACCTGATATGATGGTTGAGCCCTGTTCTAAAGGGGTGTCATAAGTCCAGCCCTGACAACCTGTTGGAGAAAAGACTCCTGCACCTAACCGGCAGCATGACAGAGGCAGCGAGAGTGAATGTCAAGATCCAAGAACACCGAATCACGCTTGTTTTGTGTTTACATATTTAGCCTCCCATTAATATCTCCCTTGTTAACACCCTTTTATCCCTTAGTATTGTTCAGGCATGAGTCCTAATACTTTAGATGTAAGAGCGATAAAGCATAAAGCACACGTACTGTTGCATCAGCCATGGGTCGCGTGTTTGAGCCATAGCCTGCAGCATGAGTCCCTTCTCGCTTGGTACGGATGATGTATTGTACACGTGCCAACAGTGTCTCCAGTCTTCCTCGGTACCATATCTGCAATGCCACAATACATAAAGCATACATATTATTTATCTCAGTACCATAACTAAAAATAATAAATGTGAAATCAATACCCAGACAACTTCAGCATAAATAAAAGTGGATAATAACTAAATAGTTAATAAAAAAAAAAAAATTTAACTATTTAAAAAATTGACAAGTCCCAATTTTCCCAAGTCCTAGAAAATTGGCAAAATTGGCAAATTTGCATATGCGGAACAAAGCAAAACATAAGTAGGTATCCAAGGTAACAAGGCAAACAACTGTTATCACGAGGTGAACAAACATACCGAGTTTGCTGCACCTGTCCACCACCAGGTGACAGCCCAGGTCACCCGTGGAACTCCATCAGAACGCACCTCCGTGTATTCGCTTGGTCTTGCATAGATTGCCCAAGAATCGGCCTGGTCTCATCCTATTATTTTATGCTAGAGCTATATTGTATTTGCTCTCCCTGGAATATTCATTCCACCAAGGGGTCATTGCTTTGTTATGCTTCTTGCTCTGATGAACGATTCTGGTTGCAATGAATCCTAGACTCCAGTGAATTGGATCTGGTCACAAATAGTCCTCTGAATCAAAGTTGCACTATACAGTACTGTATGTGTAACTTTGATGCTGAATTGTTTACCCGAGCATTTATCCCAAGTCAATGATCATTTTCCTTTTTTTACCTAGGGGTGGCCATTTTACTTCACTTGCCCGAAACGGCTTGTGCATGGCTTGCCTGAAATGCTATGCGTATTAGTGGCTTTAAATATTGTATGTACTAGCTCTATCTATAAATCCAACTTTATGTTTGCAAATTATCTATGTACAGCATGTACTTTTCCTGAATACAAAATTTGAATTCTAGAACCCATTCATTTTGTTGCATCTGCACTTTCTGGGGAGTTTTCTTCTGTATTTTTTGGATGACCTCTGATACCCTCACTTCACAGAATGAGCCAGACTCTGGATCTGGCTCCTAGTTGACAAAAGTCAAGCCTCACAGGCCTGGTGTCGTAGGTTAAGGCTTAGCGGTAGCAGAGTCAAGATTGAGGGAGTTACCGTTTGGCCCTCCCACAAACGGGTAATTATTATTTTAAACACGAGAAGGTCTATAAAATAAGTATATGATTACATATTTACACACCTCACTCCAGTGCTGTAGACAACAGATCGAAGATTAGGGGGTATTGTGTAAGAGTTTGAGCGCCATGCTGAGAACCATTTCTGAGCTTCTTGTATGGCATGTGTATTCCCACATTGCACTGCTGCCCACAGCACTTCTGAACGCAGCAACCTTAAAATAAAAATCCACGGTTATGTGATGGGATTTACCTTTACGTAGATAGCAAAATAAATTACTGTGTATACTGCCACGTGAGCAAGCTCTACCTTGACGAACCTCTGCAAGCACTCGTATTCATTGTGGCCTTGCTCTTCAATCTCTTGATTAAATTACAGTATTCATATGCATGATATTAATTCATATTGTTTTTATACAAAATATTTATGACTTTTGTATTCAATAGATTAAAGAATTATCTCGGTCATCATAGTCGTTCATTTCATGACAACCAAATTACAGTATACAATTACATGCAGATGCTGATGCCTTTTTGTTCCTGATTTTACCCAGTGTAAACAAAAAATATTTTAAGCTTTCTCATCGCTGCTCCACAATTTACACCTTTCTGTCCACTTTCTGTATAAATATGTATGACGGTATAATTATTTGTATTAATATATTTAGGAACATAGGTACATGACACCATTCTAGAGTTTTAGATAATTACAAAAACTATCTTGGCTGGCAGGGTTATGATGCCAAGGAGAGCTTAGTGGTATTTTGTTACTGCAGATGATGAGTCACAATAATGCGGCTGAAGATATGCCGACCAAACCACCCACCAGAAGATGAAGAGAAGACGACGTTTTGCTCCATCCTGGACCATTCAAGTTGTCACAATTGACTTGATAATGGACCAAGATGGATCGAAACGTCGCCATTTCTTCATCTTTTGGTGTGTGATTTAACCATCCTAAGTTGTTACTGTATGAATTATTTAGAAGTCATTCAAGGCTGGACTGACATTTGCCAGAGCTCCTAGCACTTAGCACCACAGCGACAACTGAAAAGCTTCCTGCAGTGCCAATGCAGAAATTAACTTGCTTCGAAAGTCGACAGAACCCTAGAGGGATCTCACCTTGCGGAACAACCAAGAAAGAGTGCTTAAATATATTCCACCGCGTGCATAATTTAACCAAAAGAAAACTTTAAACAACCTTACCTCTCTATATGAGTTCCAGTATCATTCCAGCCAATCCTTTCATAATGTGGCTGAACAAGTGTGTGTATATAGTCCAGCATTAGTGTATGGGCTGGGTAATTGAAGATGAGTTGTACCCACTGGAACAAGTGGCTCAGAGCTGTGTGCCAGGGAATGTACTTGGTCTCCTCCTTCAGGTACACACTCAGGTCTAGTGCCACTGCGGCACTGATGGTCCCAGCCCTAATAAATAACACCGTCGTCATCATCTCTTGTAAAATGGCAAATACAAAATCATATATTGATGTAGTTGTAATGGCACAAACATTGTAATTAACTTATATTCTTACAATAATAAAAATTTAAAGTACCAATATAAAACTTGACAAAAGTGAATTTTAAAAACTTTGCAATTCTAAATTGAACACCGATAGTAATTCAGTAAACAATATTTCTACTTTAAGAAATGAAAACAAAAAGACTAAATAGTATGAAAATAAGAATTTCAAAAATAATTATGCAGATGTAAAATAAATGACGAAGAGGAGCATGCAGATGAAGAGATCAATGTACAGTGTGGTGATACTGACCAAGGTTGACTTTGCACCAAGCCTTTTATGTACAGTACAAGTCAGAGCCACCAACTCTATTATTAAAAAAAAAAGCAAATCGATATACATAAGCAAAAATCAAAATATATGATAAAAATCTGATTTCCTACATGCACTCTAAATGAAAAGATCAAAAGTTGCAGTGACAAAATAGAAGATGATTCTTGTAGCAGCATATAATGAAAATAAAGGTAAAGATTTTCATACAATTGTTATTCTGATTGACCATACAGCCTGCTATGCTGTCCAGTATTGTTGTGAGTGACCATACAGCCCGCTGTGCCGTCCAGTATTGTTATAAGTGACCATACAGCCCGCTATGCTGTCCAGTATTGTTGTGAGTGACCATACAGCCCGCTATGCTGTCCAGTATTGTTATAAGTGACCATACAGCCCGCTATGCTGTCCAGTATTGTTGTGAGTGACCATACAGCCTGCTATGCTGTCCAGTATTGTTATAAGTGACCATACAGCCCGCTATGCTGTCCAGTATTGTTGTGAGTGACCATACAGCCCGCTATGCTGTCCAGTATTGTTGTGAGTGACCATACAGCCCACTATGCTGTCCAGTATTGTTCTGAGTGACCATACAGCCCGCTATGCTGTCCAGTATTGTTGTGAGTGACCATACAGCCCGCTATGCTGTCCAGTATTGTTGTGAGTGACCATACAGCCCACTATGCTGTCCAGTATTGTTCTGAGTGACCATACAGCCCGCTATGCTGTCCAGTATTGTTGTGAGTGACCATACAGCCCGCTATGCTGTCCAGTATTGTTGTGAGTGACCATACAGCCCACTATGCTGTCCAGTATTGTTCTGAGTGACCATACAGCCCGCTATGCTGTCCAGTATTGTTGTGAGTGACCATACAGCCCACTATGCTGTCCAGTATTGTTCTGAGTGACCATACAGCCTGCTATGCTGTCCAGTATTGTTGTGAGTGACCATACAGCCCGCTATGCTGTCCAGTATTGTTGTGAGTGACCATACAGCCCGCTATGCTGTCCAGTATTGTTGTGAGTGACCATACAGCCCGCTATGCTGTCCAGTATTGTTGCGAGTGACCATACAGCTCACTATGCTGTCCAGTATTGTTGTGAGTGACCATACAGCCTGCTATGCTGTTCAGTATTGTTCTTAGTGCCCATACAGCCTGCTATGCTGTACAGTATTGTTCTGAGTGACCATACAGTCCACTATGCTGTACAGTATTGTTCTGAGTGACCATACAGCCCACTATGCTGTCCAGTATTGTTGTGAGTGACCATACAGCTCACTATGCTGTCCAGTATTGTTCTGAGTGACCATACAGCCCACTATGCTGTCCAGTATTGTTGTGAGTGACCATACAGCTCACTATGCTGTCCAGTATTGTTCTGAGTGACCATACAGCCCGCTATGCCGCACAGTATTGTTCTGAGTGACCATACAGCCCACTATGCCGCACAGTATTGTTCTGAGTGACCATACAGCCCACTATGCCGCACAGTATTGTTCTGAGTGACCATACAGCCCACTATGCCGCACAGTATTGTTCTGAGTGACCATACAGCTTGCTGTACATACAATATTCATATTTAAAGTGGACAAACGTGTTCATTTTTTTCCCAACGCTGGATCACTGTTTTCACTAATGATTCATTGTCATATCAATTTCATTTGTCCAGATTTGCCTGGGAGATGGAGGGGGGGGTTAATCACAGCTTGGAACCCTTTACAAAATCAAATATATTAAGACGAACATTTGCACACGGTTTCCTTAAGTATTAAATTAACACTGGATGTTATTAAATATATGATTAATGTTTCAACCAAGCAAAAATCAAGAGGTAATAATTTTCAAGTATTAACAGAAATAGCAAATTTACTTTCAATTCAGACAAAAATTTTAATAACAAAATAGCAATTATTATAAAACTATCCTTCAATTTTGTGGTTATCAGGCACATTAATGTATTAGAGTGAGGAGGATGCATACAAAACTTTGGAAAGATAAAACCAAAAACCAACATTGAATGTAACGAAACGGCAATTTCTGGATGAGCCGCAGTGCCTCCATTAAGCTACAATGCCAATACAGTGCCAAACTACTAAGTGTCATAAGTCGTTATGACCAGTGATACGAGTCAAAGTAAGTTTTGTTCAACGAGTGGCATTTGTTCTCATATTATTATGACATTGGCCTTTCCATGCAATCACCATGTAGCAAGAATTTGAAGGGATGGAAAGGGTTGGAGGGATGGTTAGGTTGGAGAGAGGGAAGGGCTGATAGCCGATTTGTAAATACCTACACTTGGCTATTGCCCATGACTAAGATTAGTGTACTAATGTATTTGTTTCACTGTGCTTTGAGTGTGTTGTTCTTTGAATTTTGTGGGCAGAATTGTGGTAATTCTCCATCAAGTTTGAAGTCGGACGCAACACAATTTGGGATGGAAAGGAGAGGGGTCAGTACCATTTGGTCCATTCAAACGGGAGTACGCAAGTACCAGTAGAGTATATCAAATTCGCTCCATTCCTAATAACATATGTTCAGTACAGCACAGCAGGCTCAAGGCTTTAAGCACATTGTATGCTTTTAACAAAAATTCTGAAATGTATGGAACAGTAAGAATTTCTTCTATAAAACCCAGGCTTCAAAACCTAAGAATCAAACTAAATGGCACTGTTGTACACACTGTTGTATACTGTTGTACACACTGTTGTATACAATATACACACTGTTGTATACAATGTATTGTACACACACATTGTTTTATTCATTATTAAATGAGTGGAATATGAATTTCCTGGAGCATCTGATGTTTATTATAATAACATGAAGTAATTATAACAACTGATGTGTATAATAGCCAAGTGGTGTATTATAAACTCTTGAGGCTATGGTCAGCATCTGTAAAACAGCCAATTGGCATATTACAAACTGACCTGTAAACAGCCAATTGGCATATTACAAACTGACCTGTAAACAGCCAATTGGCATATTACAAACTGACCTGTAAAACAGCCAATTGGCATATTACAAACTGACCTGTAAAACAGCCAATTGGCATATTACAAACTGACCTGTAAAACAGCCAATTGGCATATTACAAACTGACCTGTAAAACAGCCAATTGGCATATTACAAACTGACCTGTAAAACAGCCAATTGGCATATTACAAACTGACCTGTAAAACAGCCAATTGGCATATTACAAACTGACCTGTAAAACAGCCAATTGGCATATTACAAACTGACCTGTAAAACAGCCAATTGGCATATTACAAACTGACCTGTAAAACAGCCAATTGGCATATTACAAACTGACCTGTAAAACAGCCAATTGGCATATTATAAACTGTCTGGTTACTGTATGTATAGCACCTGTAAATTAGCCATGTGGTGCATTAGGACCTCTGAGGCTGGAGCCTAGATTGCATAGGCTCAGAACTATTAGAACACATCCTCACTCAACATGAATGACTTACATAGTTCCCTCTACTGAAAACTATGCTTGCTAATGATCTCCCATCATTATCAGCAAACCAGAATGCTGACAAGAGCGAGTACTGTATTATGTTCACAACATGCACAAGTGACTTTATTAATCATGTTTATATCATAACCATGGAGAGGGGGGGGGGAATAAAATTAAAAAAAAAACAAAGCAAAATATGAATAGAATACATATGGGATAAATGAATGGATTAACTTCTCACCAGTTCTGAATGGTAGTGCAGAATGGACTGGGAAAAAAAAGGTAGAAGGCTTACACTTGGGGACCAATGTAAATACAGTATATGGATCTGGAATAAGCCAAGCAAGCATTCTCACATGGTAATTTTTGGTTCTGAAATAAGTTCAATAACTGCAGAGAAGGCCTCAAAGAACCCAGAAGATTTTATATAGATTTTTTTTTTTTAACACAAAAATGCAGTAATTTTTAATTCTATAAAATTTGCAAAGAAAGAAACAAATTGCAAAAGTAACATTAAATTTACCATAACTTTTTTTTTTATATAAGAGCCTATACATTTACCTCAGCCTATTTCTAAATCTTGGAAAAAAAAAAGAATAAGCTGTCAACTAAGTCAACACTATAAACAACAGAAATATTGTCTGCATCTTATTTATAAATTAAAAAAAAAAATCCAAATTGAAAATGTTATACTGTATACAGTAACTAGAAAGTGTTCATTTTTCTTACAAGACGTGCGTTATCTTGAGGTTATCTTGAGATGATTTCGGGGCTTTAGTGTCCCCGCGGCCCGGTCCTCGACCAGGCCTCCACCCCCAGGAAGCAGCCCGTGATAGCTGACTAACATCCAGGTACCTATTTTACTGCTAGGTAACAGGGGCATAGGGTGAAAGAAACTCTGCCCATTGTTTCTCGCCGGTGCCTGGGATCGAACCCAGGACCACAGGATCACAAGTCCAGCGTGCTGTCCGCTCAGCCGACCGGCTCCCTCGACTTTTCAAAATAATTCTCAAGCTGCTCTCGCTTATAGCTTTTCCCCCCAATTATAAATCATAATTCATTTAAATTGGTAGTTATTATGGACCTGTTTTTCAGTTACAGTTGACTCAAATATTATATAAAATACTTCCTTACATATCCAACTCAATTGTGCATCCAGCTTCCACTGATTTTATATACCATGCCCAAAATGTTTTTCATTTAAGCAAGATTCCTTTGTCCACTTTTTTTATGTGCCCCCTTTAGGATCTTGTATATAGTGATCACATCCCCTCACTGTCTTTTCCCTCCTCTTAAGGATGTGAGGGTGAGTTCCATTAACCTATCCTCACAGCTGAGGCCTCCCAGTTCTGAAACTAATCTTGTTAAAAGAATACAATACTGTATACCCACACTGCTACAAGACTACAGTACTGTATATCAACACTGCTTCAAGAATATGATATTGCATATACCACCACAGCTGCAAAAATACAGTACTGTATACACCAACATTTCTGCAATAATACAGTACTGTATATACGAACATTACTGCAAGAATACAGTACTGTATATACCAACACTGCTGCAAGAATACAGTACTGTATATGCACACAGTGCTACAAGAATACATTACTGAATATATACCCCACACTGCTACATAAATACAGTACTGTATAAACACATACTACTACAAGTACTGCATATGCCCCACACTACTACAAGAATACCATACTGCATATACCCCACACTGCTACAAGAATACAGTATTGCATATACCCCACACTGCTACCAGAATACAGTATTGCATATACCCCACACTGCTACCAGAATACAGTATTGCATATACCCCACACTGCAACAATAATACAGTGTTGCATATACCCCACACTGCTACAATAATACAGTGTTGCATATACCCCACACTGCTACAACAATACAGTACTGCATATACCCCACACTACTACAACAATACAGTACTGCATATACCCCACACTACTACAACAATACAGTACTGCATATACCCCACACTACTACAAGAAAGGATAGGAACTGGTATTGTATACCCACAGATATGAAAGATGACGTGTCACTTGGAATACAGAATCTAATATCTTAATATATTTTCTCATACAGAGATTATCTCTATGCGCTCTGGGAAACTGCATTCCCTACCCATTAACTTTATGAAGATAGTGGTTATAATAGTGAGAATAATGGTTGTGGTGATAGTGATGACGATACGGAAGGGAACTATCAGGAGAAGACGTGAAGTCATTACGACAATATAGCACATGGAAGGGATCAGTGGTAAGAATTTGGGGGTGGAACAGGGGATGTGCCCAACCACTTGGACAGTTGAATTGAACAAACGATTGAACGCCGACCTGCATAACGCGAGACCGTCGCTCTACCGTCCAGCCCAAGTGGTTGGGCGAGTGATGATGATGATAGTGGTTGTGAGTGGTGGTGATAGTGGTGATGACAGTAATAATAATGATGATGGCAACAGTGGTGGTGATAGTGATGGTATAGTGACAGCGATTTTTTTGTTTGACGATATGATGCAAGTGATGATGATGATGATCACCACTACTATCCTAGTGGTGATAGCAGAGGTGATGATGATAGTGATAATAGTGATGGCTGCAACAGTGATGGTGATTTATATTGATGGTGATAATGATATTGGTGGTAATAATAAGGGTTAGTAATAATGGTGGTGGTGGTGATAGTGGTAACAACAGCTATGGTGGTGATGACACTGATAGTAATACTAATAATGACTGTGGTGGTGATATTTAATGATGGTGATGATAGTGATGATGAGTAGTAATGTTAATAGTGATGTTAATGACACTGATGGGGGAGGGGGTGGTGATAGTAGTACCTGTACTGTATATATATTTTATTCATAAACCTAATATATCTAATTCAATTCAATATTCATTTATCTTTGATGGCTGGAGATGGCACTCTCTTTCCAACTACATACATTATTCAGATTAAACATTTTTGTAATGTATAAACAAGACCAAACGTATACCCAATATCAGTGATATGATCATTTAACTGTAAAACGCAAACTATTTAAAGAACAAAATGTCGGAAAACGCTTGTCAAAATTTGGAATCCATTTCTCTTTTAAACATAACAGCATATCAAAGGTCAATGTGCTTGTCATGCAATCAAATAAACAATTGGTAAGCAAAGCATATCTGTGAACATGTCAAGGAACCTTCTGGGATCTCTGTAAATGCTGGATAAGAGGAAAATTCAACTCAAAATATGGCAGGAGCGGGAAAAATCTTACTGCACGAGGGTAGGACTGTCATAAAGACGGCCCCTAAAGGTGGAAAACAGCAGAAGTTATGAATCCGGTACCACCTAGGGTAGGCCAGGGTGGGTCAACTTGGTCGGAGAAAGGCTGGGATGGGAATTAAGACTGGGAAGGTTTCAATGCAGGTACATTAAACAGAAGCAGGCTCAGTAAGATGTGGTAATCATATTCCTGTATTTTGTCTTGGTCATTAATAAAGTAAAAAAAAAATTTGGACAAAATTTCAATAAGTAGAACATTATAGTGTAGAAGGTCCTGACAAAATTTGATTAGGCAAATCTGAGAAACAAATGATTTCAGTGTTACTGTGGTAGGTCGAGAGGGTACCAGATTCTTAAATTCTTTCAGGAACACACCGAAACAAGGCACTGGAGGAGCAATGTAGAGAAGTCTCAGGTTAGGGAGGGAGGAATACAATCTGGTTGTATAGGGCAGAGGTAGGTGAAGAGAAACCTGAGGTTAGTGAGAGAGGACTCCAACCTGGTTACATAGGGCAGAGGTAGCATGGAGGAGCCCAAGGCTAGGGAGGAATACAACACATGGTTACATAGACTTGGATAATAAAAAACTGGGGGAATACAGTACATTGTTTCATATGCCATACATTAAACATATCAATATTCAGCTTCACTGAAATTGATATACTATACTTGTAAATTTACTGTGATATATTGTGTATGTGCTTATACCCGTACATGATTGGCTGGATTAAAGAGTTGTGTGGAAACGCATTTGGTATCATAAGCAGCCATTATAAGTAACTATTTATGACAAATGATAAAATATAATGAATTTTTGTATTTTTTTTTTTTAAATTGGCAACTATTATCTTTAATCACAAATACATACCAACAAACACTGGGTACTTTACTAACTTAATGAAATCCAGAATATGTTTTACCTCACAACTTATCAATAAATTACACGAGAACAAAAGACTGGTAATAATATCACTAAGATATACAAGTCTCATACAACATAACATTATTGTACTGTATCTTGAAATAAACATAAACGGAGAAATTCGTAAAATTCAGTAAAGTATTTATTTGCTTTGTCTAAGGTCTGGTTTCATCTGGTGTGCCTTATTTATGTCTTCAGTATTTTAACCCTAAAAATAAACTTATTCTTCCGTTTATAAATGTTCTAACCTAAGTATGATCGTTGCCAAGCCTACTACACAGGAATCACTTAAAGCTTTCTAATTTAGTTACTAACAGTACATCTCTACACACTGATTCTCACCTGCATCAAAAATCCAATACTAAATTTATTAACTTTAAAACTTTTGCATGATCGCTGTACATTTTCATATTAATTATGTCTGCAGCACTATGGACAGAAATAATTATATACTGTCCCTGGATCATACCTGGAGAGGGTTTTGGGAGGTCTACTCCCCAAGCCCAACTTTGGAGAGGCTTGGCTTGTGATAACTTGGTCTAACAGACTGTCGCTTGAAGTGGCCTGTAGGTCCACAATTTTTCTTGATGTAGTCTACTACTGTCACCAGCTGATCGTTATCACACATGTTTATCCTGGCTCAGAAGTCATACTGTAATTTGTTTCTCGAGGCCAGTTGTGCCTTCCCAGGAAGAGTTGGCAATCCCTGTGAGGAATCCTCAACTACCATCCAAGATATGGGTTGGGATTATTTACACATGTCTCTGTGGCTGGTTGTCCTTCCTCCCTATAGGTGGTAAATTTCCAGTTGGTGGTAGTTCTTGTAGAACCTGCTAGTTACATTTGACCATATGTTGACTTTCTTGACATGGTCTGGAGTCCGGTTTAGCCTTGTTGGAGATGTGTTGTATTGTCTGTTCGGGTTGGGGTTTGTTGCCTTGGCAACTCCAACTCGGGTTTAGTTTGATATACCGGATGAGGGTCCAGGCATTCCAAGCTTTCACAGATTTCTCCCATTTCATTTCCTTTTGTTTAAATTGAACCTTGCTATTTTAGAGTTTTGCATTGTCTGCCTTTACCTTGCAGGCAGTCCAATCTATTCCTTGAGAAATACAAGTTTTTGTGCCAGACTTAAATCTTCAGGTGCAAGGAGATCTCCTCTGTACATCAGGTGTTTTTATATTGGTCTGACTTCCTCACCAGACATCTTCTTGCTCCTACTATACCTCTGAAGACATATTATGGTAGCTACTGGTTACAGATTCTAATTTTCTTCCACGCTTTGCTTGTGGTGGACTTTGAGATGTATGTTCAGTTGCCTTCAAGAACCTTCCACTGCATAGCTGCATTCCAAGTTTGCTTCCTTCAATAGCACTCTGGGTAAATTTTGTTGTGTTTCTATGGCCTTAGGTGATTTGCTTATGTTATTTGAGCCCCTTCCTTCAATACGTAATGTTGGATTTCTCATATCCTATCTTAAGCCATTATTAAATTTTGTTTACAACTTGAGGGTTATTCTTTCATGATTAAATGCAGCATTTCCTCACTATTACCACAACACTTCCATCATTTCTATTCTTTCTATTTCTCAAGGATGAATAACCCCCTTGCAAATAACACCTCATTTAGAGTGGCATGTCTCCTCCAGTTTGTTTCTGCCTATATGACAATATCTAGTGTTTCCAGCTATACAGAGGTGCTCAACTTATGAACACCTGATCCTACAATCATCTACACAAGTCCCTGTTTTGACATCTGGATATGCAATAGAAAACCAACTCCATCATCCTCAGTAATATGAAGGGCTACTTTCATATCTGCATTGTTAAATAGCTGGGTAGAGTACTACAAAAACCATCTGACCTAGGGTGCCATGCAACTGACCCATGCCGCAGTCGCATGTCGGCACGAGTCGATACTACCGCATGTCGGCAGTATTCTCGTGCCCAGTGTGAACCCACTGAGTTTTCTGCAGAGCTCTAATTCATATGTTTATCAAGAAAAATACTATTAACTAAAGCTGATAAGAAAAGGAAAAGTATTTGTGATGCACCAGCACCAAAGAAGGTGACACATTACCCTAGTATGGAAGGCATTGACAATCAACTGCTCCGAGAAGATGGCTACCAAGAGTATCTTGGTGTATCTTTCTCTAAACAAGTTTCTAATAATTTTCCTTAATTAAGGGATAACTCATTAATTTTTGCAGAGACTGAGTTTTGGAGATGCCATTGTATTATCAGAGACAATGCTCAAAACCGAGTCATCTACAGTGGCTAGTGACACTGAAGACAGTCCAACACACCACCATGTGATCATCACCTCGAACTGAAAGTCTCCAACTTCCTCTGTTGATTTACTGTATTTGGTTGGCTTTTATGTTCCATTTTGCCGGATCCCAGATTACTATAATTTTTTTGTCTGGGGGGGGGGATATACTCCCAATTCCTGCCTTCCTTCAGGGGTAACCTTCATTAAGTCAATGAGATTTATATATTTATATGTTGTCTCAATAAATAATTTTTCCCATACTCTCCCCACAAGAGGAGTAAGAACGTGGGGTCCACCACAAAAGGAAAGATAAGGTGGAAAATGACCAATATATGACGAAAATAAGGCACATGCCAGACCAAACATACTCTTAGATTTTGGATAACACATGAAATTCGATTAAGAAAATGACAGAAATTCCACTAAAATCCCAATGCTCATTTCGTTTAATAACTTTTTCTCATTTTTCTCCCGAGCATCAGAAGCATTCAACAAGTAATTCTTACAACACTCTGGGTGTATTGTTGGCGTATTATGCCCCATTCTCTACTGCACGACACCACGTCCCCTCATCTGCATCTGGTCGGCCAACCACTTTGTAAATCATTCCAACAGTTGTGGAGCCTTTACTTAACCACCCATTTCAATTACCTTCTCTAACTGGCAATTTCTTGATGACACCCAAATAATTTAATAGATTGCTGTTCTTACTTTTAAGAAGTAACATGTATCTATCGAAGACAAAAACTTTTATTGCAGTTTTGGAGAACAGTAAGTGTTTTATATCCTTAGACTAGCTACTGTATACAAATTGTATAGATTTTATAACACAGAGGCTCCATTGACTATATGGGACTCTGGTAACTTAAAATTGTTTGCAGGTTTATTTTAATTACTTGTATATGATTGCATCCATACTTTCACTGTTAAGCAAGTCAAAATCTATAACCTTTAAAATCAAAATTAATCTAAATCAAAAACTTCAAAAAGGTTATTAAACTAAGTTATATTTTATAGTAATATATTCACTACCTGATTAGCTAAGCTAAAACAAACATGCTATACAATTTACACTTCCAGTAACTGCTTCCCTCAGGAAATGATCAAGCTTTCCTTCAAAGCTACTGTCAACTATCATTTCTTCCAGGCTAAAGTTAATTATCACCTAATTACTTCCATACTATTGTTAACTATGACCAAGTTTAGTGAAACGATACAACCAGCACTGAGCACTTACTTGACCAGCGTAAATACATCATCAATTAGAGAGGCTCGGTCTGCAGGCGAAAATGTATTGTGATCTGTCAGCAGGGCGTGGATGATGGCTTCCCACCCGGCTGTGTCATAGCCCACGCGGTAGAAACCTCTCTGCCCAACATTGAACTTGATCCACTTTACATCTTTAGCCACGTCAAATTCAACTGTAAATTGAAAATGACATTTGGGATATACATCAGAGATGACTATTAGGATACTTCACAAAGAGAAACTTCCTGAACTAGAACTTATTTTTTGTGGCGGTTAATATTTTCAGGATTATAAGCAAACTTCAAGCCCTACTTGGTAGAAATCAAGTGTTGAAAGTAATGAAATGCCCTTTTCTGGTGGGCCTTCAGTAGCTGCCTGATCTAACTGCTAATACAGCCATGCTTTACGAAGATGCACCAGGCCTCGGAGATCAACCCAAGCCTGCTGGGACCCAGAACCAGGATCTGGCTCTTGAAGACAAGGTTAGCTTGACAATTAGGAAACACTCAACAGTGAGAACAAAAACCCTCCTTAAAATATAAGCACAATGAAAGTAACTGCTTGAAAATAATTAGGTACCTAGATGTAATAAGAGACACACACTTTACTCTGGGGTAAACACCTAAACTATAATGTGGTGCCATGACCAGTCCCAAGCGACAGCCTAAGTCCCACAAGGCTCCAGCCACCCTGCCCATTCAGTCATGAGCTGCCCACACTGAACCCCCTTCAATGCATAGGGGAGAAGGGTGGGGGGGAAGAAGGTAAGAGGGTGGGTAAGGAACACTGAAGGTTCACCAGAAAAGCAGGTTTTATTACATTCAATGCTTGAATTCTGGGAGGGGCTCCCTTAACCCCTACAATGCACACCTCTTTCATATGACCAACTCTGTGGTGAACACAAAAAAAAGATTTAAGTTTTTCTAATACTGTTCAAATACATTCCCTGGTTATGTGGGAAAGCACACGACCAAGGGTCATGCGTAAAAATTTGGACGGGCTTCAGTAGGGACCTCCAGATTTCCTGTTATTTCAGTAGAAATCTGGTTGTATGACTTTTACAAGTCAACGGTGGTCTAGTGGTAGAGTACACGACTGGCAATGATGGGGTTGTAGGTTTGTGTCCACCTCATAGCCCTAGTGGATTTTCCCATCGATATGTATCACGTTAATGTGATTCCTGAGTGTGAATAATAATAACTGAAAGTTTAAATTAACATAAAACACAGTACTGGAAATTGTACTGGAAATGTATACAGTACTTAGACAAGGATTTGTAAGGGCATGAGCTCATTTTTTTCTCGTCCTTACTAAAGGAGTGGGTAAACATACATGTAATGGAGTCTTTGAGAAAAAAAAAGTCCTCCACAGAGGTACAGTATTGTGATTCCAACAATTTCCTATAGAGTAAACATTGACCAAAACATACTTCACCCGGAGTATTCGTCTTGCCCCCTGCTAGAGCAGCGGCCACCTCCGCACAGGCACAGTAGTGAACTTTGCATGGGAAGGCTTCAAAAGGGCATACAGTAATTGTGTGTTATTATATAAGAAAATTTTTGTCAAGTACATTCTGTGACTGGAAAACGTGTTGAAAAATTAGTGTTAAATGTGGAAAACAAGTTTTAAATAAACTAAATAAACAGAAATAAGATGTAGAACCAGAAAACATTGGAACGCTTGACAAAGGAAAGTAAACACAAGCTGATGCTTGTCCACTTCTCTCTAGGCAGTGTGACGGGTTGGACGGTCATCCCACCTGGTACCTAAAGTGCACTGAATAAATTGTTGTATTTATGGTGCTATTATCTATGTTAGCTAGAGGATTGATTATTAACATGTCCCAGTGGCAGCTGACAATAATGTAGGATTCTCGTCTTTTGTGCACATTATGGTAAACTTGTGTTTCCTATCCTTCTGTATCACATGGTCCGTTAATTTTGGTTGTCCACAATTGGTAACTTTAAGTGTAGAGATAACAGTGGACTAGTCCCAGATGAGGGTATTCTTCAAGTGTGTTAAATTCCAGTGTTAGAACGTTGAGTTCTATAATATATCAACCTGTTGATTTAGTCAAAGTGTTGTGGAAGAATTAATACTTAGTAAAGTTATCATTCAATAGTGATTACAGCCATGGTTTACATATATTTTGCACATCTAAAGATTAAGGCTACAGAAATAAACCCATTGTAATTTCAGAAACTATTATTTAAACTCCCCTCCCCCTCCCCACCTAACCTTTTGCCTCCAGAGAAAGTAGCACTGCTGCTCCAGTGGGAGGCAGGATGAATACTCTTGACAAGGTAGTTTCAATAAATGTTTACTATACAGGAAATTGCTGGAGATCACAATACCTCCATGTGCAGAGGCTGAGTCTCAGTAACATGGCTGAAGACAATGTCCAAGCCACACATCAGAAAGTGAAGAAATGGAAACTTTTCTGTCCATCCTAGATGAATTATTTGATAATGTAACGACTTGATAACGGTCCAGGACGTCAATACCGCCATTGGGTATGGCGGTATTGTTCTATTTCCTCAAAGATTCCATCAGATTTACCTACGCATTTAGTAAGGACGAGTAGAAACAAGCTCGTGCCCTTACAGTTTTGCAGTGGAGAGAAACACATTATCTGTTTTACTGGAAACAACAAGGAATAAATACTGAATAGCTAAAGAAAAATATTACTTTTTGAGCAAGTTTACAAGTACAGTATCTGTACAGTGATGCTCGTACCTGAAGCTATTAAACTCATTATCTATAACAGAGTAAAGAAACAAGTAGTTTATACAAATTAAAAAATAAAAAACTCATGGTACAGTAATTTCTTCTGCAATAGCACGAGTTGAAAAAGAAACACTACATTGTGATGATAGCGAAGCTTTAGAAATACAACGGTGAGGTAGTTTCCTTGTCTAGCTACTAAGTAAACTGCCATGCAACACAGATCTCTGATAATGTCAACACATACAGCAGTGAGGTAGGAAGAGATGGTGGCATTTAGGCCCAAGGCCAAGTACTGGCACTTTATACATAGCAACTCTCCCAATACAAACTGCATGCTAAGGAGAGAGCCATGTTATCATTCCAGCACAGGGTATATATATTTGCTATCTAATATAAAAGTATTATCCTTGGACTTAAAATTTAAGCTAAACCAAGCAAAGCCAAACCAAGCAAAAGAGTGCGACTAACATTGCAACACCAGTCTAAAATGACACGCTTCTTTATAAGTGAGGAGACAATAAATGGCCTACCATCAGTCAGGTTCATCCAGTACATTGTCTGGTTATGAGGACTGTCACTAGTAACATAGGTCAGTGGCACATGCCACCTGTACCCCAATGTGGTGTTAAAGGGTTCATTTGGATCAGTGACATTCTCTTCACACACCAAAAACCTTGACTGGCTGGCTGTCACATGACCATCTTGCAGGCTAACAGAAATGAGAGGAAAGCCAGCCTGCAGTGTCCAAGTGTCCATTATGCCCTGAAGTGAAGGTCAATACACACAGCGTTAGGGGTCTACCGACTATATCCAACTTTAGGTCAACACAAAATACCACACACAATTACTGTTCAGCAATCAAGGAGTAAATATATACATTACTTAGTAATATGGTCAATAGTATATTGCTAACATGAATGAAGATGACGTATTGTTGAAAAGTAATGAAAGTGGTGCCTGTTGAACGGTAAAGTATGTATTTTTGTTGAAATAATTAATAATTTTTGCATTTCAGTAAACTACTGCATGTATTTCAGTGTACTAATGTATAAATTAAATTAAGATACAAAGTAAAGCAATCATAATTGATGAGATTTACATTACTGATTCAAAGCAATCCAACACAAACTTAAATATAAAATTGTTATCAGATTTATTATAAAAAAATGTCACAAGCAAACTTTTTAAATTCAAGCACTGTCCTTGAAAATAAGACCAGCATATTAAACACAAGATTTTGATACCTGCTTGATGGCGTTCTGGGAGGAGTTCTACTCCCCAAGCCTGGCCCGAGGCCAGGCTTGACTTGTGAGAGCTTGGTCCACCAGGCTGTTGCTTGGAGCGGCCTGCAGGCCCACATATCCACCACAGCCCGGTTGGTCCAGCACTTCTTGAAGAAAACCTTCTAGTTTTCTTTTGAAGATGTCCACGGTTGCTCCGGCAATATTTCTTATACTCGCTGGGAGGATGTTGAACAACCGTGGACCTCTGATGATTGAACAGTGTTCTCTAATTGTGCCTATGGCACCTCTGCTCTTCACGGGTTCTTTGTGGTTAATTTGGCTATTTAAGGAGAAAACTATCACACTAAACAATGATCAACACCTTTTTGGTTTTCCCCAGTTGCTATAGTATTTGTAATACAGATTTGTAATAGTATTTGTAACACTAGTGAGTATTATTATTTAGAGGTGGAAAAATGCTTTTGGTTCACAATATTCACCTCACATTATTCACCAATAAGCCTAGAAGGCTTATTGAGGTCTCCCTTAGGCCAACTAATGACCTTCCCCAGGACGCAACCTGCAACAGTTACCTAACTCCCGGATACCTATTTACTGCTCAGTGAATAGAGGCATTAGGTAAAGAGGAAACATTGCACAAACACTTCCATCCTACCATAGGAACTGAACCCAAAACCTGTCAAGTGTGACCCGACTGTTCTTATACACTGCATCATTTACATGGTTAAGCAGTGAATAACTGATTCTTAGCCAAATGTTCTGGGTTAAAGTTTTAGCTGAAGCAGAAACAAACTGGCATCATTTCCTTTCACCTCATGCTGCTGTTCACCTAGCTGTAAATAGGTACCTGGCAGTTAGTTTCTGGGGAGTTGCAGCCTAGGAATGGTTGACAGTTGACCTAGCAATTAGATATACATACACATGCACACAACCTACAACATTGGAGAGAGATATTCAGGAGGTAACCAACCAGCAGGATTTCATACTATGAAACACGAGAACTATAAAGACAGGGGTAGGTGTTATTTGCAACCTCCATTAACTACAGGAAGGTCAAGGGGGAAATACAATAAATGCAACAAAACCTACCTGAAGATAATAGAATTGCTGGTCACAGTGGCAAGGAGAGCTAGAATAAAGATCCTATCACTTGGGGATTTTAACCACAGGGAAATAGACTGGTCAACAAAGGATCCTCACCAGCCCGTCCTCCTAAGGTTTCCCTTTGTCAAGAAAACGGTCAATTTAAAGTGTCCTCTCCTAACCTACCAGAGGACTGAAAGCAAAAAATGGGACAGTACGTCACTTTTGTGAGCCACTTCCATTTTCTAGTACGACAAGTTTTTGACCTTATGTTACGCATACGATTGAAAAGCAACATTCTTTGTAGGAGGACAAAGGAGGAGAAGGAAGAAAGAATGGAAGAAAACCTTGACAAACTTCAGGAGTGGGCAGATAAATGACTGATGAAAATCCAAATAAGGGTGAAGTAATTAAAATGGGTAAGGAAGATAGGAACCCTGTATTAAGCCCATAAGGGAAAGGCAATTACCAGAAACAATAAGAGAAAAAGACCTGGGAGTAGACATAATCCTAACACTATCATCAGAAGCTTATGTGAACAGGATAACATCAGCAGTATATAGGGTATTAGCAAACATGAGAATCTCATTAAGAACCTAAACAGGTTTTCAAGCCCAAAGAAACTGCCTATGTGAGACCATTACTTGAGTATGCAGCATCAGCATGCAGCCCACACCATGAAACAAACTCTCTAAAGTTCAGAGGTTTGCAACTAGATTAGTACCAGAATTGAGAGGCATCAGCTATAAGGACATGTTGAGGGAACTCACCCTCAGCCTTAGAGAAAAGAAATGGCAGATATGATGACTACGTAAGATCCTGTTCCACATTCCATAACACGGCATTTATTGACATTTAATTCCATTTGCCACATGGTGCCCCAACCACTTATTTTATATAGGTCAATTTGAAGGGCATGACAATCTTCTAGGTTTCCTATCTTCCTTAGTAGCTTAGCATCATCAGTAAAACATGGTCATATAATTCTGTATTCCTTCTGGTAGCAAATGAAGATGCATTTATGTAGACGATGAGCATTAATGGCGCAAGAACTGAATCTTGTAGTGTAGTGTTACTAGTGAATTCACTAGTAACACTCCTCCAGCCAGATACATTGCCTCGAATTACTGCCCTCATCGTTATAAGCTTGACAAAATTTCATCCATGGTAACATGAATAATGATTAATAATAATTCAGTAATAGATCCCTCTCATAATTTAAAATCAAAGTTAAAATCATTAAGAAAATACACACCTTGATATCTAACTCGTTGCCACTTTTCTTGGAGATTTCCGACAGAGCTTTCCATAAATCATCTGTGGCTGCATTACCATATCTGTGTAAATCTAAGTACAGCCTGAGGCCCTCTTGTAGCATGTTGCGACCAATGAAAGACTCCAGCATGCTGATAATGGATGCCCCCTACACAGGAAAATAAATGATTATATTACATAAACAATGAAGTGAAACATAAAATAGAGCAATAGCTAAGATATTACCCACTAAAAAATGTAAAATGCTAGCAGTTACTTGCCAGAGCAAACAATTTGCTTTAACTGTGTGCTTTAGATGTTCTCCAGCCTTCACTACAGTGCTTGCTTTCACTACATCATGCATAAATGCCTCCAAAAATGATAGTCCTACAGCAACTGTAGATGGAATGTTTTGCACATTCCATCAATGCACAGGGCCAACAGAGTCTGCAACCTTTTCCACCTATTGTGGAAGCAGTGACACGGTGTGCAAAGGAGGAACCAGTACATCCTCCAAAGCCAAGCTTTGTTCACGAGAAATCTATAAAAGACAAAGTTAAAGCTCTAGCACATTTGCTCAAGCAATCTCTGAGGCACCTAGGGCTAACTCAAAACCACAAAAGGGGCACTGCAGCCGGGACAAGGCCACGGCAGGCTGGGAAAACGATGTTGACCTCGAGTCCCAAACGAAGCCCAACCAAGTTCAAACCCAGGTCAGAACCAACCGAGACTGCCACGAACCCACTAGGAACCCAAATCAGGCAAGCTGTGAAAGAACCAGATCCGTGGCTAGCATACACATGGATCAGCCGAGAGCCCATACCAGCCAATTGTCGAGGTAAGCCAAACCCTGAACAACTATAAGATAAAGATGGGTGGACCCAAAATTGGTAAGCCTGATGCCTCACAACAACCCTAACCAAGCCCTAAACCTTGGATGGATAGGGACGCACCAGAAAGTGTCCCGGAGGTACACACTAGCATCCAGCTCAAGAGCAAGAGGGGACCTGGGACAGAGTGGTCATTTGGACAGATGGGCAAGGAATGAACCAGCTCGTCTCCATAAACAAAGACCAAAGTCCATTCCATGCACCCACCAAACCCTGTTTATGAATGAAAAACAGTTTATACACGACACAACTGATGACGTTCGAACACTTCCAGAACAAGTTCTTCGCTGACAACTTTTGTTCGAACCACAAAACTGTAAATACTTTACCCATGTACTACAAATACAAATAATGGCCAACAGAACCTAAACACCTCACCAAACCTAATCAATGCCTAAATATGCACATTATGCTGAATCATATATAGCCATATTAATATATACTTGAGACAATTCCTATATTGAATGAACAGCATGTTAAATTTGATGAATGCATCTTCATTCGTGCATCTTCAGGGGCTTGCGAGTCCCTGAAGGGAAAACCCATGAGGAAGGAATTCTCTGGAAAACTCACACCCTACAACCAAAGACCCTCTGCAGAAGATGCTAGGAACCACAAAGGGTCAAAGGGGACACACAGCCTCAATTCTGACAACCACTAAGCCCCAAAAATTGCAGTCAAGACTCCCAGGGCAGAGCCATCATCCATGCACATTATCAGGGAAAAACTGGCAGAGTACAGGGGGAAAGGCCTAAAAAGAACTGGCCGGCTGGTAAAAAAGGCCCAGAAACCTTGGCGGGACCGAGAGGCTCAACTGCCTCCATACCCAAATCAGAAAGGGCGACCCTTGAAGTCACCCAAGCCACATCCTGAGCTAAACCCTGAACTCCGAACCCAAAACCTTCAGAAAATTTGGTGCTGGAAACAGAAGGACCAGAAGGAGAGCAAATCATGCCCAATGGGGAAGGAAGAGCTCGAACATCATCAGGAGAGCTAGTAAGAAGAGTAACGTGATGGGAGCACTCTCCGCACGACTCAGGGTTGAAGGTGTCACTGACCAAACAGGCAACATGGCAGAGGCAGAATGAATGAACATTATCACATGGCACTGATGATGGGCACTCAACAAGTTCGCTAATAGCGAGCGTGGGTTCAGGAGAACATCCATGGCCACCCGGGCCTGAAGATGGCTAAAAAACCCACCTTGGTGTGCTGAAGTGCAGCTTGTGTGAAACCCAACGAACCCCACCAGCCTAGATGCTCCAATCAGGAAAAAGATGGAAGCTAAAACCCCCAGACTTACCAAAAGATGATGGTCACCACAAGCAAGGTGGAGCTCTAAAGGAGCCTTCCCCCAAACACTCCAGGGAAGAAAACACTGGCAGTGCAAGGGTTTGCCTGCTGCTCTCCTACCCCCTAAACCAGGAGGAGTGGGGCGAACAAGTGGCCACTAATTTTAAACATTTTCAATCATTTGTTTACATAGTTTGGGGAGTACTATGGCCATTTCTTCAGCCATAGCAGGCACCCATTTCCTCCGAGTGCCTTCCTTGGTGGTGGCATAAATAAATAACTTAATACATAAATGCCATAGCTCCCAAACCCTTGAGAGGGAACCAGGTTCTAGCTCCGGGTACCCAGTAGACCAGAGAACTCTGCGACTGATGGCGTCTAATAGATGGTACCTACATCAGAGATGGTAACTTGAGGGAGCCACAAGGGGCTCACCTCCCCAGAAAATATAACAGACACAAATACGGGCCCCTGAAGGACTACATCCAAAAGGATAGCCAACACTTATCTGAAAAAAATGGGCCAGGAAGGACAGTTGCATGATGGAGCTGTGAAAACCACCACACCGGATGAATGGCTGACATGGCTGGCTGGCTTCCAGGCTGCCATCTGGTGATGGGGAAGTGTAACTAGCAGTGATAACCAGCTAATGAGTATGTACTTAGTTAATATGGTTGCTAATTTGTCTGCAAGCAGATGCATGTTTTGGGATACTCTACCTTTCTAGCAGCTTATCCTTTTGGCTTGGGTTGATTTATGTATCCCCACACTCCCTTTGCTTCTACCTAGTGAACAAAATTCTGCTTGTAGTCTGTGGTAGGTTTTTATGACTTTTAAAAGGTCTGATGTGGAATGATAAGTGTGGAGCTAGCAAGCAGTTAGCTCTGGAAGCCACCAAGGAAAACCCTCCTAGGAAAGTTAGATCAATACAGGCAGTGACTGACTTCATACAAATCAAACTAGAAACATTTACTTTGGATCCAAGATATCCTTAACTGACTACTCATAACATCATCTTGCCACATTAACTAGGATAAATGAACGAAAAGCGTCCAGTTCAAACCTTTTTATATGAAATTGTATCAAATATTGATTCAATTTGAGCAGGGTCTGTCACTGGTGTAGATATGGGGTGAGAGGCCAGAAGGGCATCTAACTCAAGAGCAGGATGCATCTTCTCCACGAGGAACTGCTCCTGCATGGCCCACCCCGGCTCTGCCACCCCAGTACCAATATTCTCCATGAAGCTGGCAAATCCTTCATTCAGCCACAAGTCACTCCACCTATTGAAATAAAGAATTTAGTTTATTACCATCCTTCCTTTTACTTGCCAATCATACATAACTTTCCTCATGTTAACGATGGAAATGATTTAGGAAAAACTAAAAACTTAAATCTAATTCTTACTCCAATTTTGTCAAAAAACCTCATGAATTATAAGATGTTTGCCCTATCTGATCTTTAATATAGTTCTGATCACACAAAAGCAATAATAAGTGAAGGTTGTCACAGTATACTGTATTGTGCTGCATAATATGAAAAGTGTCAACTCTGATCTCAGGTTCTGTGTTGCCGATACATAGTATTGCATTCTTCATTTCGTTGGGGGACAGGCAGCCTGTGTATGTACCGGTATATACTTTAGGCTGGTATCAAGGTCCCCCACAAAGTCGAACTATAGATCCTCCCCAGAATGCAACTCGACAACAATTGACTACCTCCTAGGTATCCATTTAGTACTAGGTGAGCAGAGACATTAGGTGAAAGAAAACATTCTGTCTGCCCAGTATTCAAACTCGGGATTCTGGATTCCAGTTAATGTATGCATGGATTGTTCACTTAGGTTAAATTCTGTTGGGAGTGGTCAGCAACTAGGATTGGTTACCAAGTTACCAAGAGGGAGGCACCAGCTGAACCCAGAGGAGGAGATGAAGGAGCAAACTTGAAACAAAACAACTGCTCCAAGATCGGATCATGAAACGATAAAATGGCTAACCCTGGGGCAACCACATCAACATTCAGCCACAACCAATGTATAAGGACAAACCTGGCCTATAAAGCAGCAGCCACCTGTTAAGCCAAGTCCCTAGAAGGAAGCTTGGCTAAATCAGAGACCCAATGACCACAAACATCACAGGTCTCCAGGTGGAACATATTCCCTACCCAACAGGTGGCATGATGGAGGCAGTAAGAGCTATCAGAATACATGAAAATTGAGGCATTTCCTTCAAACTCACACCCAGCGAGGACAGAATCAGAGGTCTGGTACATAATAAACTCTGAAAACTGCAAATGGTCTAGAAGGGTAGACAAAGTAGGTACACCAGGCACAGGTACTGCTTGCCAAGGTTTACAGATGCCAAAGATAACCTATGGGCAAATGCAGCTGCAGAAGGTGCCAGTGTGACACAGTACAACAAGTACGCAAACAACATATGCGATCTTACGTCAAAAATCAAATTGCCGCAATCTATAAAGTCAAACACCTATGCACTGTTAAGGGCAAGGCACCTCACAACTGGAAGCTGCTCTCGGAGACAGCCACACGAATCTCCCCAGAGAAAGAAACTCTGGCCTGGCATGGGCAACACCAGCAAACACCTAGAGATGAGAACTCTAGCCAGAGACAAATTAAGATGAACAGAGTCCATGCAACAAGCGAGGCATAAATATACGCATGTTATAAAACACTAAAATACAGAACAAATACACAAGCAAATGACCTCTGCAAGACAAAAACAAAGTCCATGATGGCCAGCACTAACCTGAAAAAAATGGTACCCCAAAGGGCAGTAGGGCAGGAAGTGTATCAGTGAAGTAAGCTTCAGGCAATATGACCGAGGTTCAAAGTTCGTGAAGCAGGGAGGAAGGTGTACAATCCCCTGGTGGTGTGCAGGTGGAACTAACAAGAGAACTCCTTAATGAACAGGTGGGTCATGTGTATTGGGGTTTTGCTGTCCCATTTTCTATTATTTGATTGCCTTGCTGCTTGCCCACCTTTCTGGTAGCCTTTTCTTGGTTAGGGTAATCTATGGTGCCCCATTTCTTGCACTCTCTTTATAGGGAGACCAAGTTTTGGCCTCTGGTCCCCAATAAGTTTAAATGATTTTCATGGATCTGGTGTGTATTGAATTGGATGGAGCTTTGCCAGGTAGCAAGCAAGCAAGCAAGGAGGAGCCACCATTAGGAGCCCTCCCATTAAAGCACCTGGTAGAAATCAGCCGAGACAACAGAGCTTGGCACAACCACCATGGTAACAGACAGAAGAGAGGAGACGACTTGCTAGCATGGCTGAAAAAGCTGTGGGCCTACACGGTTCAGGACCATGCAGCTAGTGGTGACATAAACCCACCTGTCACTATGCTGTCAGTGGTGTCATAAGTCCACATCCCAATATGGTCCGAGTGACATCATGAACCCAACTGCTACTATGCTGCCAGTGGTGTCATAAGCTTGCTTTTCCCACAATTGCACATCGTAGTAAGTAAAGGTATTATTGAGTGACTGCTTGGTGTGGGGGAGAAAGCTGACTAACCATGACATTGTGACAAGATTGCCGAACCACTGATGAGCAAGTTCGTGAGCTATCACCACTGCCACCCCTTGCTGTGCCCGTGATGACGTGTGATTTTTGTCAAACATGAGAGCCGTTTCTCTGTACGTGATTAAGCCCCAGTTTTCCATCGCTCCTGCTCCGAAGTCTGGGATGGCAATCAAATCTGAAAACAAATATATAATATGTATATACAGTATGGATAATTAATGAGTACTGCTATTTCTGCAAGTTAACAAAATCTAAAATAAAATTGCTTTAACAAATACAATTTTACTTACCCCATCCATAACCATACTGATAACATTGTATTCCTACCATTACCATGCTAATAAAGGTCTTCCTACTGTTAAAAATGGGTCTTTATATGATAAACACAACCACTGAGAGCATTTTGGCAGATGTAGCACAATAGTCAAACAAGCCAACCAAACTTAATAAATAATATGTACCATCGTGTACTTAGACAACAAAATGCCATTTAGTTTTAAGGATTGAAGACATACACAAGAGGCAACAACTATAAGCTTGTAAACATATTATGCAGAAGAGACTGGACACACTTTTACTTCGACAGACCAGTCCACCACTGAAACTGTAAAGCTGCAAATCTGATTACACTTGAATATTTTAACAGGAAACATGAGGGAGCTTTTACAATCCATTGACCAGTACCCACCATGACCTCTAGATACACTGGCCTCCTGTATTCACTATGGCTGCAAGACACTGGCCAACAATAAAATAAATAATTTATTAATTCCTGTTGTCGTGGACAGGAAGCCCGTGTAAATAATAACATATACTTGAGGTTTGTATCGAGGCCCTCTGAAGGTCGAACTACTGATCTTTCCCAGGATGCAACTCCATAACAGTTGCCTAACTCCAGTGTACCTATTTACTGTTTGGTGAAAAAAACCAGCGTTGAATGTAATGAAACGCCATTTTCTGGGCGAGTCCTGGAGGCTCCCCGGAGCTCCCCCAGAAAAGTCATATTAGGAGAAAGGAAACATGTCCGATCATTTTTTTCCCATTGGGTAATTGAAACCATGATCCCTGATTTTAAGTCGAGAATGAAGCCAACAGTACTACAGGTTAAGCTCTACAAATATTGTAGGAAAAAAACTAAGATACAAACACTAGTAAATATTTGTCAGCAAGGTATCAATATTTAAAAAAAAATACAGGTATTTGTTAATAAAATTTCATTATATTGTTCACAAAAGTAAAAATGGTATTTCAAATAGGAAGAGCATTTTTATTCGTAAAATAATATACACAAAACAAAATCACTGTATTAAATAATTGATAACAATATGAAGTACAGAACTTAGTGTACCTTGAACAAATCCACAAGGGCCATGACGAGGGTTCGAACTTACATCCAGGATGATCCCAGACGCATCTCAGTCGATTGCGCCACTACATGGTTAAAAGAATTGCACCCTCATCACGGCCCGTGTGGATTTGTTCATTTGATATATCACGCTATTGTGATTTCTTGTGCTTACTGTACCTTGTTTTGGCAATGGGTATGACACACCAAAGAACATGTCATAAAAGTCGAGGATGTGAGATGCTATTCGCAGTGCATATTTGGCTTGGCTGATCATGTTTGGTGGGGCGTACACCGACACATTGACATTGTGCTTCGTCAAAACAGATACCCTCGCATAATCACACACAACAAATGCAACCAAATAAGTGCTCATTTCCACACTTTCTTGAAACTCATCAAGCAGCTAGAATATGAAAAAAAATACACTTTTAAAGAAACTCAGAACGACTATCTTTTATAATGCAAAGTATTGCACAGAATTTATGTTTGAAATAAAATGATGACATTACTAAACTGGACAAGCCAAACTATTTCATCTTTATTATAACAATTAACCACAATTAGCATTATTCAATTATTAAGAAGAAGAAAGCTCATTGACTGCAAGACAAGAACCTAATTGTGCAAAATAAAAATACTAGTTGCTTACCAAGTGTGAATCTTCAACAGGTTTGGTTGTCTGTTTAGGCATGTTGAAGAGTGTGAAGTACTGAGGATCTCGGTAAATACTCAGGTGGAATTTGGCCTTCAGGTGAGGCTCATCAAAGCACGGAAATGCAGAGCGCGCAGACGTAGGCTCAAAATGAGTGGTGGCAATATACCTAGAAAATATATATTACTATTCAAGTTTAAGCTCAAAATACCTTACTAACCAAATTTTGACTTTTTTTAGAATTTCCCAGCCAAAAGTGAAAAGAATCAATGACGGATGAATTCCCATATTTAGGTCAATATTTAAAAGGAATGACAAGGAAAAATAAGTTTTGTTATTTTTGGATGAAAACACCAGGTTAGCACATGGGTGTGATATGTATATAAATAATATGTATCACGGACTGCTCAAGCTTTATACAGTAGTTCAATAGCTGAAGAAAGCAGAGAGAGAAAAATATATAGTACTGTATT
This sequence comes from Procambarus clarkii, assembly GCF_040958095.1. NCBI lineage: Eukaryota > Metazoa > Arthropoda > Malacostraca > Decapoda > Cambaridae > Procambarus > Procambarus clarkii. Next base: position 9,986,087 of record NC_091163.1, read on the forward strand.
TCATTGGAGATGGAGTGCATTAGTAGCCAAATTTCTTCACCACCATCACCACTACTGACCCAATTCCCGCCCATCAGGAAGAGGGCCAAAAAGTTTTAAGTATTAGGATAAAGATACAGTGGAACTGGAGAGAGATGCTAAGCGACACTACAGCAAGCCTACACCATCTCGCTGCCAGCATCCACACCACCTAAGTCACTAAAACATGCCTAGCACTTCCCTCGAGTCATTGGAGATGAACATTATTTTTTTTTTTTTACTATCTTGCCTATCTTGAAAGAAATGGGGAATCAAAGATTACCCTACTACTGAGGTGAATCACCCGTTACAAAAAGTTAAAAATTGATTTGGGTATTGTTATTTCTTAAGATTAATTTCATGGTTTGACTTGTTACTAAACAAAATGTAAAACATCTTGTTGATGTTAAGGGTATGTTTGTTAGCAGTCAGCTACAAATGGACTCGAGTTCAGTATTTACCAAGTCATTTAAAATACTGTAAATGGTTTAGCATGTGAGAAAATGAAAGTTGTATTATCAGCAAATAGAATGGGTTTCCCAAATGTGTGGTACTTGGAAGATCTTTAATATACAGTACATGAAAAAAGAGGAGTGGACCAAGTATACTACTCTGCTGAATGCCAATGTTAATGGGGTAGAGTGGGAGAAGCAGCATCGTTCACTGAAACATACTGGTCAGGAATCTGTACATCAGTTGATTGACGGTTGAGAGGCGGGACCAAAGAGCCAGAGCTCAACCCCCGCAAACACAACTAGGTGAGTACAACTAGGTGAGTACTGCTGCTTGTCACCAAGGTAAGACTGCAAGTACTGAAGGGAGTGACCTCTGACCCCATAGTGTTAAGAGTTTGAGAAGGTTATTGTGGTTAACAGTGTCAAAAGCCTTATGTAGGTCAACAAACAGACCTATGGGGCACTCATTTTTGTCCAAGAGCTCCAATTAGGTTAAGCATATTTATAAGAGGATGATTGGTGCTTTTATGGGGCCTGAAGCCATATTGGCTTCAGGCCCCATATAATGTTTAATTTGTGCGGTCTTGTTACAAGCGAGATAAAGTTATCACAGATACAAACGCAGCAGTGTCCTCCATTGCAATAGATCATCATGCTAAATATGTCACAACAGAAGCTCATTCATAAATATTTAATGCCCATCTCTATCATGTTTGGCAGTAGAGGTGATGTGTCTAACACCAAGGTACCATGTATACAAGATGATTACAGATTTCATACCATAATTTAATCTGTCAAAATTAGCAGGTCGAGACCCTGCAAACACACAACATAACGGTCCCTATGATTCCCTTGTTACAATTTGTAATAAAGTTGTTACATCTTATTATAATGCTTTTATGACATATTAGAATGTTGTTACAACTTGCTATATTGGTTGTTACAATTGTTAGGTGTTAAACTTTGTTTGCACGTTGTAGCAACGTCATAGTTTCGTCACGTGTTTGGCGGGAAAAGAAGCACTGTTGAACAGAACAGGGGAATTTATCTTTAAAAAAATCACATACTGTACAGGGAAATATTGCCCCCCACCATTCCAACTCTAATAAACACTAGAAAAATATCAACTATAGCTTATCTTCACACTACTACAGTATACACTCTTAAAACACACGGAATACAACCATACTGAAACTAACACACAATCATGAAAACTCATTGATCAACTGGGTAATACTGACATCAATAACTCATAATAGGGCCAACCACAGACTTAGGGCCCACAGGAAAATAATTGAACAAATTATAAATGATTCCACATGAAGTAATAATAAAAAAAAACTGTCTAGCACATATGGTGACAGACTTACTCAAGCTGCCCTGCTGTAGTGCTACAGTGTCATATTATAGTACTGAAATAATGATGTAATCATTAAGGAAATAGCTAGTAAACTAATATGAACACTAGTACCCCCCCCCCAATGTTAGGGCAGAATTTAAAAATAAAAAAACACAGCCAAGCATTATATTTTACCACTCTAAGAAACAAATCCACAGGAAACGTGACGAGGTTGTTGTTTATGTTGTTTAAGATTCAGCTACTGGGAACAAAAAGTTCCAAGTAGTACGGGCTATGGTGAGCCCATCCGTGACGAGGGTTCTAACCTGTGTGTTGGGTGTTCCCAGGCACGCTCTCGGCATTAATATGTCACGATAATGTGATTTCTCTGTGTATTTTACCAGTCTAATATTTTGAAATGTGTAACATTGTCAACTGGTTAGTGTTTTATTTACATTTCATAAAGGTTCAATCTTTATTATGCAATAAAACAAGCAGTTGCCTATACATCTTCATAGCACCCCAGTTTCAATTACCTTTTCTCTCCATCGCTGTCCACATATGATGATAGATAGAATCCTTCAAGTGCCTCTTTCAGTGTTGTTTCGAAGCTCATCTTGAGCGTGTAATTACTTCCACGGCGCAGGATTTCCGACAACCCCAAATACAACTGTAAGCAAAAAAAACAACAACTTTTCAAATGGTCTTGTCACATAGTTGGGGCAGGGAGACATTGAAGAGTACAGAAGAATCCACCACTGAGCCACAACAGAACAACACTCTCAATACCCCTGTAAATAAATTAGAGGACTCCAAAAGGAAAGCTAATTATGACTGATACTAGTACTAGTTAGCAACTAGCTGTTATGACAACCATTATCAGATGAAATCAGGTCACCATTGTAGTTTTGGGGAGCCAGAACATCTCTAAAATATTTGAACAACTTTTTTTTTTTTTGTATTTGTTTTGTATGAGTACATATATTTGTTTTATGTTTGCTACACACAGAGATCACACTAACGTGATGCATCAAATGAACAAATCCACAAGGGCCGTGACGAGGATCACAGCCTCGTGACGACCCTTGTGGACATGTTTATGTTTGCTGGTGTTATGAACCTCGGTCACATCATAACATACATCCTCACCTGATGTGAGCGCTATTCCTCATTCAAGTGTACACTACACTGATACTAGGGGTGCAGTAAAGTTTACATGGAAAACCAAAGTGTGTATGGAGAAAGAACTGCATGGTTTTTAGGCTTTATTTTGACAACAGACAACAGCAAGGTAATTCAGGAACAACCTTATAGTAAAGTCATTCCAACTGTACTGAATAAATCACATGCCAGTAGCCAAATCCTATTGACTGCATGAACCTCACAATGGTACCTAGTTCTTACTGACTGTATAAACCCTACAATGGTAGCTAATTCCTATTGACTGTATAAACCCCACTAGTTCCTACCGACTGTGTAAACCCCGCTCTAGTTCCCACCGACTGTATAAACCCCGCTCCAGTTCCCACCGACTGTGTAAACTCCGCTCTAGTTCCCACCGACTGTATAAACCCCGCTCTAGTTCCCACCGACTGTATAAACCCCGCTCTAGTTCCCACCAACTGTATAAACCCCGCTCTAGTTCCCACCGACTGTATAAACCCCGCTCTAGTTCCCACCGACTGTATAAACCCCGCTCTAGTTCCCACCGACTGTATAAACCCCGCTCTAGTTCCCACTGACTGTGTAAACTCCGCTCTAGTTCCCACCGACTGTGTAAACTCCGCTCTAGTTCCCACCGACTGTATAAACCCCGCTCTAGTTCCCACCGACTGTATAAACCCCGCTCTAGTTCCCACCGACTGTATAAACCTCGCTCTAGTTCCCACCGACTGTATAAACTCCGCTCTAGTTCCCACCGACTGTATAAACCCCGCTCCAGTTCCCACCGACTGTATAAACCCCGCTCTAGTTCCCACCGACTGTATAAACCCCGCTCTAGTTCCCACTGACTGTGTAAACTCCGCTCTAGTTCCCACCGACTGTATAAACCCCGCTCTAGTTCCCACCGACTGTATAAACTCCGCTCTAGTTCCCACCGACTGTGTAAACTCCGCTCTAGTTCCCACTGACTGTGTAAACTCCGCTCTAGTTCCTACAGACTGCACAAACTTTAACTTGCCTGTTGGTGTGGAGGATATACAAGGAATTTCAGAATTTCAATAGGTTTCCCATACTTGTTTTCTAGTGAATACTGGGAAACATTTAGTTCATTTCCATGGATGATAATGGCTGTAGTTTCCTCAATAGTGGTAAGCTTGATTGTCATTTCTCCTGGAAAGGAAAGACATGCATCAACCACTATTATAGCCAATTTATAATCAATACTATCTACGTAACATTTGCCAAGTTTTTTTTTTTTTTAGTTTTTTTTCAGATCATCGGAGTTGCATTGGAGGACGTCAAGGAAAATTTTGAATCATTGTAAGATGTTCCTATTTAGCTTAATTAAGTTAATGTTTGTTCCTATTTGGCTAAATTAAATTAAGATGAGGTAATTAAATTATGATAAGGTAATCTAATGACTAATTCGATTACATTGTGTACAAGATGAAGATGCACCCCCTAATTTATTTAAAAGGATATCTTCTGGGAAAACTATATTAACATGTTTTATACATTTATTACAAGTGACTTTGAAGCCCAGCTTCTCTACAGTATTACCATTTTCATTTGTGTAAGCCACAACATAGAACTTTAAACTTAATGCTATAACAACGCATTGTATTTGCCTGCAAATAAGATACATCCCAACCCTAAGTCCAACCACTTGGGTTGGACGGTAGAGTGGCGAGACAAGTAGAATGACAGTCTCACTTCATGCAGGTCGGGTTCAATTCCCGACCATCCAAGTGGTTGGGCACCATTCCTTCCCCACCGTCCCATTCCAACTCCTTATCCAGACCCCTTTCAAGTGCTATATAGTCATAATGGCTTGGCACCTCTGCCCTGATAATTCCCTCCCAACCCTAAGTGTTTCTATAACCACTTCTCTTCGATGCCAAAGAAGGCTCCGAAGGACTTGAATTTGCTCAGGTTGTGCTTCCTACACCAATCAAACTGGATGGCTTCCTCCAGTGCTTCCTATCACCGTGGAGAATGCTTGAAAAGTTGCCCATTGCATCAGTACCAGAATGCCACCCAACCTAATATTACAGTTCACAGTGAGACAGTAGAAACTTAATTTAGGATGCAACCAAATAAGATACCTCAGAAATGTTTAATAACACCACACCTTGAACATGTCTAGTTGTTAAATTAGGATGGATACGAATGTCGTAATGCAGAGGTCGCACGTGAAAAGGCAGCCGAACATCTGTCCAAGGAAACTCTTCTCCATTGGTTGCTGTTGGGGGCGTGCTCGGTGGCGAGACTGTTGGATGGCTGCTTAATCCTGGCATGGGTTCCCCGGTGTATGTTGCTTCTGGGCATCCTTAAACAAAATATGATTAAATAAGTTTTAGTTGTGAATTTTCAGTGGTTAAAGCGAGAACCTTAGAATAAAGGAAACTGCAGAGGGCCTATTGGGCCTATAGAAGGAAGCTCTAATTTATGTCTACCCAAACTCTCATCCAGACCACAGGCACAAAACAAGTGATCCCACATATTTTATGGTACCTGATAATTTGTTCCATACATCAACCACCTTATTCCAAACCAGTATTTACCCATGTCTTTCCTGAATTTAAACATAAAATTTATATCCACCGTTTTGTGTTTTATTTTGTGTCGATATATTTAACACATTATTATACCCTTTCATTCATTAGTATACTTCCATCATGTCACCCCTTACTCTCTGCCTTTCTAGAGAATGTAAAGTTAACTATTTAATCTTGTCATACAAAACATTTCCAATTCACGAGATAACTTTCGTCATCCTTCTGTGAACTCGTTGAAGTGAATTTATGTACTGTAAATTCTATAATATGGCTACAAAAACCGAATTCCATAATCTAAATATGGACTAACAAGAGCAAGGTAAAGCTGAAAAAATAACATTAGTTGTCCAACTGCTAATGCTTCTAGAAATAAAACCTTGTATCCTATTTGCCTTATTCCGAACATTTAAGCATCGATTTTGGGGGGCTTCAACTCCTGACTAATCATGACTCCCAGTTTTTTTTTGTGCATTTAGACTTCACAATTTCAACACTATCCAGCATATACAGAACCTGGTAACTATCCTCATTACCTTGCCTCAGGACCCTACATTTTGTCAGCATTAAACAACATCAACTAATCTTTTGTCCATTTTGTCCATCTAAATTATCTGGAAGTGATTTTGAATTTTCTGAACTTATTTCCCACCCAATTTTTGTATCATCTGCAAATTTGCAAATATTGCTCATCAAACCTTTATCTCAATGATTTACCGTATGCATAATAGTAAACAACAGAATCACAATAACGTGACTGAAAATATGAAAACCAAACCACACATCAGAAAATAAAGAACCAATTTGATAATGGTCCAGGATGGACCAAAACATCGTCATTTCTTCATTTTCTGACATGTGGTTGGTCATCAAACAACTGGAGTCCCGAGACAGAGCCCTGGGGCACTACATTTACAAAGGTTTCCCACTCCAACTTTACTCCATTCATACTAACTCTCTTTTTTCCTTACAAATAACCATGCCTTTATGCAACTTAAGACAGCTCCCTCAATACCATGAGCCCCTACCTTTTTAATCTTTCACAAGGCACAGTATCAAAAGCTTTGCTGAAGTCAAGTTACAAAACATCGCAATCCTTTTAACTAACACTTGCTTAAAATATACTAGAAAAGAATGGAAGTAAATTTGTTTGAAATATACTTAACACTCATTGAAATCAAAGTACAGTATTCCTGACAAACACTTAATTACATACCTGGTTTGGTAAAAGCAACAATAAGAGCAACAGCAATGATGGCAATGAAGCCTAATGTAACGACACAACATGCGCGTTTCTGCGAGCACACCATCACCGCCCCAGGCTCATACATAGCACGCTTGTTAACCATGAAGCCGCTCTCGTTGGGCGACCCTGCAAGAGAGAGTCCACATGAAAGATTTTTTATATTTTTTTTATTGATAATAGTTCTGTATCCAAAAAAGGTTAAAATCTCTAGAATATAACTTTTTCTGGCAAAAGGGTGGAAAAGCATTTTTTTATAGCATAGCCTTATATGCCTTGTACTGTACTTGAAGAATTACTGATTCAAATTTTGCTTAATAATTCAACTGAAATACAATGCAAGCTTGCTTATAGTAATTTTGTAACAAGCTAATATTAAATTTAAATTGGAAATAGCAAACCGCGAAGAGATAGGTTGAAAAGGTATTAGAAAATGAGGACTATAGAATAGGGAAATCTAGCTACTTTAAGTTCACTTAACTAAAGAGTTTTCTAAGCAATAATATTCTCAGGGGGGATAGATATTGGCCCGAGTACAACTTGTTTAATATAAACAGGTGAACAAATTGCACATCACCTTATTCAAATGACTTAAAAGAATTTGGCAGGACACAAAGATCACATTTATAAAGGCCAATACTATACTAATGTTATCATTCATTTTGAAAGTAAAAATGCAATAGGAATAAAATTATAGGGATGCTATCCAGCCGACACCGCGAAATGATCAGATGCCTATGTTAGAAACTGCTGTGAGTGGCTGAGGTAAAAACAAGCGTGGTGCTTCTAAAGTCACTACCGTACATATTTACTCACACGTGAGTCCTATGGTGGCATCAGTGGCTAATTATGGAAAAAAACAAAGGAGGAACAGAATTTTTCATGCTTTAGTACTTTACTGGGCATTTTATGATCAAATGTTATGCAGATTTGGGGATATTTTATTAGGTATGGTTATAATAAAGAGAACTAAGTTTAATAACCTTGTATTGAGATAAACTTACCCTTACTTGAACTATCAGGATACTATGCAGTCACTTTCAATAAAAAAAAGGATTAAATGAAAATGAAATAGTGAACAAGACCAAGAAATTGCTTATTTGCTATATGGCTTGAACATTACATTGATAAATTTTGAAACCAAAATGTTTACTGTGAACCATAGTAGGGATATGAGCACAAGCTTGTTGTCACTCAATGTAGGTCACGGTCGTCATCCCCCTGTAGGTCACGGTCGTCACCCCCCTGTAGGTCACGGTCGTCACCCCCCTGTAGGTCACGTTCGTCACCCCCCTGTAGGTCACGTTCGTCACCCCCCCGTAGGTCACGTTCGTCACCCCCCTGTAGGTCACAGTCGTCACCCCCCCACCCCGTATGTCGTGGTCGTCACCTCCCCCTGTGGGTCACGGTCGTCACCCCCCTGTAGATCACGGTCGCAACCCCCCCCGTAGGTCACGGTCGTCACCCCCCCCCCCCTGTAGGTCACGGTCGTCACCCCCCCGTAGGTCACGGTCGTCGCCCCCCCCCCTTGAGGTCACGGTCGTCACGCCCCCTGTAGGTTAAAATTGTCACCCCTTGTAGGTCACAGTTGTCACCCCCTGTAGGTCACAGTTGTCACCCCCTGTAGGTCACAGTCGTCACCCCCTGTAGGTCACGGTCGTCACCCCCTGTAGGTCACAGCCGTCACCCCCCTGTAGGTCACGACCGCCATGCCCTGTAAGTCACAGCCGTCACAACCTGTAGGTCATGGCCGTCACACCCTGTAGGTCACAAGTTCACCACAAGCTCCAGATGTCTTACTCTACACTGTACAACTGTCAGTACAGTATCAGTGGTGGAGGTCATGGCACATACATATTACAATGAACACAGCAATAGGTACAGAGTATGCCATACACAAACAGCAACTGCTGTATGCTTCATCTTAACTACTAACCTTAGGGGCACTTATTCTACCCATTACATTCTAATAATAAGGAAGCTGCATAAAACTACTGCATCTTCTTTCATGTTATGCAAAAAATAACGTTAGTTATCAGACATGAAGATAGGTACGTCATGGCCAAAATCGTCAAATTTTGGTACAAATTACCTACTTAAAATTATCTGTAAGATTCAGGACCTGCCCGAAATGCTGTGCGTGTTAGTGGCTTTGCAAGAGTGTAAAATCATCAATGCTATGTACTCTCAAACCCAATGTACTGTCTTGTATAAATAAAAAAATAAAAAATAAACCTAATACATGTATATCATGGAACAAAATGTCACCACTTTTATTTCATATTTGTGGCTTGGACTATTTGCTACAGCAAATAATGGCATGAGGAAGGGCCAACATTCAACAGATTAGTGATCAGCCACTGGCTGTAATTTTAATAATATCCTAAATGGGAAAAAAAAAAAAACATTTTTATAGTAATAACTCACTGCACCTTGACTTGTCTGGCAACTCTCATCAAAGATCTCTATGCTGTAGAAACTAATTTAACTCTTGACCTCTTCAACATCACAAACACTAATGATATCCTCCGATTACTTGTTTCACTATAAACGTCCCGCATGCCACTCCTGTACAAACACTCATACAGGTACAGGCAATAATATTAGGAAATCACAACTGACTTTTCAAAATATGATAACAATAATCAAGAGCAATTTTTTTTTCTGTAGGGAATGCAAGTTTAATAATACAAATTCTGCAAGATCTCGGTAATTTGGATTCCAGTACCCTGAATATCTGAGTAATCCGAATTAATTCACGTTCGAATTTTTAACCTTTTTTTTTTTTTACCTTTATCCCAAATAGATATTCAGTTTAAAATGTTATACCGAACAACCAATTATCCTAAAAATGATAGTACTTATAGCAACTATTTGGCCAAATGTACCAATATGTACTGTTGGACTCCACAAAATGTTTATGTTTTGTATTACAATATTAATTTTGTAAAGGCCAAGTAAAAAGCTAAACCCAAATGTAAACATTCTTGGGCATAGTACAGCTTGTACAGTACATGTACTGCTATACTATGTAGTACTTGTACTTGTACTAGTACTTGTACATGTACTGCTATACTAGGCCTACGATTACTTGGACAGCGTTAGACAAGTTTTAGGTTCTTTAGTTGCGGTTCCAGTTTTCTAGAATGCCATTTGGGCTACAGTAATTAAATAATATAAAATATCAACTTTTGGGGGGTTCAACAGTAATTATTTTAAAGTTTGACCATATAGTTACTATAAGTACAGTACTATCACATCAGGAGGATGGGCTGTACCAAGAGAAACCCGAGTAAATTTGAGTTCAAATCACTGACTTCTGAACTCTAACAGAAATTTGTGTTGCTAAGATTTGTGCAGAACAAAAACCCGAATAAATTGCAATGTTAATGTTTGGACTTTCCTGGTAAAAAAATTTGCTAACTCAAATGGGGGTGGACCCCATATAAACCAAATTACAGAGCACAGACTGTAATATAAAAACCAAGGCAGCAGATTATGGAAAGCTCAACTGTAACTCCAAAAAATATTTAGACTCAAAAGGAACACTCGGAAAGCAAAATTTCCGATTCTAAAAATCAGGAAATTCTACATGGGATTGAGCAACTGTTGGCAGAAAAATGCAGTTCTAACAATAAGATACAGTATAGGTCTCTGCTCCATCATATGCCCATGACTTAATGTGTGGCAAGTACGTAATCTCTCGCCAGACATTTCCCCACTTCCTCTTACGGTGGCAGGAGGAAGTTCACAGGAATAGGTCACTTATTATAGTACATGTACTGTACATAATTTGTTATTAGTAATAGGCAACCATCTTTCTCTCTAATGGCCGGTGGTTGCATCATGAATGACAGGGTTGAAATCCAAGTAGAAAATTAATTTCAGAGAGATTGGATATGTACGAATGGCTTCTTTAGCAGTGGCGTCTGTGAGGGTCGTTAATTAAGAAGCAACACCAATGTGGATGGTAACAACTAGTACAGTTGGGTTTGTTCTCAACTCACAATCTGGAATCTTGGGTTCAAATCTTGGGTGGGACAGAAATGGTCGAGCACGTTTCCTTTCACCTAATACTTCCGTTCACCTAGCAGTAAACACAGTATGTACTTGGGAGATAATCAACTGTTGTGGGACTGCATTCTGGAGAAAGCCAGTAGTTCAACCTTGGAAGAACCTCGATATAGGTGTACCATATACAGTACAGTACTGTATATATATATACTGTATATATATATAAACACAGGTTGCCTGTCCCCGACAAAACTAATTAAAATTTGACCGATATCTGCTAAAGATGAGAAAAAGCCAGCTTCGGATTTTGATCACTATGGAATATATTGGGTTATAAAAAAAAAAAAAAAAGACACAAAGGCTATGAAAACACTGATAGTCAATCACAATAACAAACGAATGTTCTGCATGAAAAGCAACTGCCAGTATCTTAAGGGCCAATTAAAATAAGGCAATTTTACCAATTAAAATTGGTAACCTGTACTGCAATAATCAATGACATCAGTGTTTAAGCCATCACACACAAGCTGATTACTATCACATGGGGTAAAAAGGACAAAAATTCAAGAGGGGGGAACTAAAGTCAAAATCATGTGGCCAGATGTCTGGGCCAGGGCAGCATGCAGAGATCAATACTATACAAACAGATGGTGCCGGTACATAATATTATACAGTGTAACCTCAAAAATCTGCACCACCAAAATAAATGAAATATCTAAATAAAGCCCAATTTTGCTCTCAGATCACACACAAAACTTGGATTTAGTGTGATGCTGAGAGAGAGAGAGAGAGAGCGAGGTGTGCGTGTGTTTCAGGGTGAGTATGTGGGTAGTGGGGTAAAGAAAAAAAAAAACAGAATGACAGACGCTCCACTTGGGCACATGTCCTGCAAGATAATCAGATACATGCAACAGTTACAATGGTGTTGCAACTTTTGTTTTTGTTTTTAAGAAACATAGGTATACACACACAGCAGTATACTGCTACCTTATTATATATATGAAGGGTTACAGAGTATAGATCAAGAGCTAGCTATGAGTTTATCTAATATCCCCCATCTCACAAAATGGTTAGTCATACTCAAAATAAGGAGAAAACATGAGATGTGAGACTAGTCTACTACCCTTCACTAGCAAACTTTGGGTAGAGCACAAGAATATCGGACAATATTTGAGAGTATGAAGTAGTTGCAGAGCGTGAACTCTCTCATACCCTTTGGTCATAAATCACTGAGAACAGGGCATTCACATATAATAATAATAATAATACTGTAATAATAATACAATTATAATTATTATTACTATTATTATTATTATTATTATTATTATTATTATTATTATTATTATTATTATTATTATTATTATTAAGTGTTGGAGAGTATTCACCTAGTTGTGATTGCAGGGGTTGAGCTCTGCTCTTTCAGTCCGCCTCTCAGCTGTCAATCAATTAACTGTTACTAACCACTAAATAATTCCACCCCCCCCCCCACACACACACACATCCAGGAAGCAGCCCATAGCAGCGTGTATCCTAGCTCTTGTTCATATATTTACAACTGAATGCTCACTGGTGGGCAATTCATTACCTGCAGCCACCTGCCATAAGTATCCATATCCCATCCTAAATCTGGCAATTACAATGTCACCTGTTCCCCGAAGCCTACATCAAGAGGATAACATCAGCGGCATATGACAGGTTGGCCAACATAAGAACAGCCTTTAGAAACTTGTGTAAGGTATCATTCAGAACCTTGTGTACTACATATGTCAGACCAATCTTGGAGTATGCAGCTCCAGCGTGGAGTCCATATCTTGTCAAGCATAAAACTAAATTGGAGAAGGTTCAGAAGTATGCCACCAGACTAGTGCCCGATCTGAGGGGCATGAGCTACGAGGAAAGACTACGGGAATTAAACCTCACGTCGCTGGAAGACAGGAGAGTTGGGAGGGGGGAGACATGATCACCACATTCAAGATTCTCAAAGGAATTGATAGGGTAGACAAAGACAGTTTATTTAACACAAGGGGCATATGCACTAGGGGACACAGGTGGAAAGTGAGTGCCCAAATGAGCCAGACATTAGAAAGAATTTTGTTAGTGTCAGAGTGCAGTACAGTAGTTAATAAATGGAATGCATTAGGAAGTGATGTGGTGGAGGCAGACTCCATACACATCACTTCCAAGTGTAGGTATGATAGAGCCCAATAGGCTCAGGAACCTGTACACCTGTTGATTGACGGTCGAGAGGCGGAACCAAAGAGCCAAAGCTCAACCCCCGCAAGCACAACTAGGCGAATACAATTAAAGTGAGTACTGTCTAATGGATGTTTTGTACTGTTTCTGCATATAGTTGTTGGTTCTAAACATATAAATCTTTATTCTAGTCCATTATGCCTTTAGTGTCGGCGATTACACCTCTATTAGCCCTCATTTCCTGAAATACTGTAGTAAGATTGAAATACCCAAGTCTAGTTCAATTTAGGGCTAATCACATGCAGTTTTAGCTGCCTTCTCTGTATTATCATGCTGGACAACAATTATGAGAGATGACATCCATACAAATGAGACTGAAAATTTTGTTCCATATATCAATGTTCAGGCGATGAGTCACAATAACGTGGCTAAAGTATGTTGACCAGACCACACACTAGAAGGTGAAGGGACGACGACGTTTCGGTCCGTCCTGGACCATTCTCAAGTCGATTGTGAGAATGGTCCAGGACGGACCGAAACGTCGTCGTCCCTTCACCTTCTAGTGTGTGGTCTGGTCAATATATCAATGTTGTTTATAATGTAAATTAAAACAGTGTAACAGACACATATATGTTGTTTCTCTTGCCTTCAAAGAAGTATTTACGTTAGTGGGTTTAATCTAGAAAGTCTCTTGGCAAAAGCACTTCTCGATGTTTCTTGTATACCGAGGATGGCCAGTGATGAACTGTTCATTTATTGGTAGGCAGTTTGTTTCTGAACATTTTCACATCTGTCTTAACATAATATTCCTAGCAGGATGTCTCTATGTAATACATAAACACAATATCTATAAAAGAAGAGTATGTTTGTCCGAGGTTGGAGGCCTGATGCTTGCGCCTCTAAGTAGGATTGGCTTTCTACAACCGACAATTCATGGTCTGAAATGGGAATTTAGTTTTTCAGAGTTTTCCAGCAGATTTACACCTGTTCATCACACACACACAATGTATGGATAATGTTACTGGGAGGGATGGAGAGAGAGAACAGGAAGAACACAATAGACAGAACAGGAGGGAGAGGGAATGGGAAAGAGGGAGGGAGAACAGAAAGGAGAGAACCGGAGGGAGAACTTAGTCTTGTGCTTTGGTTTTGCTTTTTATATAGGCATAGATAGACTTTCGATCTTCCTTTGTTTTAAGCAAGGTTTCTTTCATAGTTTCTTTTGACAAATCTGATTTCTTGGGTGGTTAAATTTAAGGCCCCTTCTGTATATCTCATAATCCATCCTATCCTCCTGTCTAGGTAGTACTTATAGTAACGATGAGGACCATCGTACATATACTGACGTAAAAAGCAATTAGAAAGGAGAAATTGGTGCTACTGTATTTATATGAACAAAGTGGAAAAGTTTTTGTAATGATGTTGCAAAGAAAAATTAACCTAACCTAACCTTCATAGGCCTAATACACGCTATTTGAGGTCTAGTATAGTACATGTATGTGCTGCAGCACTAGGCCCAGGAATATTTAAGTTTGGTTTTCAGCTTTATTTTTTCGAACTCTATAAAGTGAATACTGTAGTACAAAATTATTCTGATTGTCCATTTTGTCTCTGTATGATGGTCCACATAGTTAAAAAAGTACCATTTAAACAGAACGATGGGGTGCATAATCTATGTTGTTCTTTGCAGTTTGATATCTGCTCCAGAGTTTAAGCTTGGTTATTAATTTTGTTTATATATACAGTACTCTTTCTTTTCTTTCTCTTACTTGGCACATATTTTTGAACAAGTTCAGTAATGACATTTTGTAAGTTTTCCCTACGATACTTCCGTACCTTGATCTTCTATTGAAATTGAAATTGAAATAAGTTTATTGAGGTAAAATACACACAACGGGATGAGGTAGCTCAAGCTATTCTCACCCCATTTTGATCTTCTATTAGTTTCCTTCAAGAAGGTGTTTTGCAATTCCTCTCTCATTCCTTCTCGAGGGTAGTCTAGAAAGTCATCAACCAAGATTTTTATTAGGGTTTCTATTTTTGAGGTCCATCTTACATATTGTGATCACACAGAGGGAAGATTCTCCCCCTACCTGTATTTGATTCATAATGTTCACTTCTGACGTTAATGCAAGACCTAGAATGTTGTTACCTCAAGTGGGCTTAAGCTATGTGAGGAAAAAAAATTAGTGTGTCCCGTACCAGGTCAAGAAAGTGTTCTGCTTGAAATGTCAGAATCATCCAGTCTTTTGTCTCCCTCCATTATAAGAGCCTGGGTTTCTGCTGCTGCAATGATCACATTGTGCAGATCAGGCCAAATACTGACCTTTCCCAGGATGAAGGGAAGGGAACTATCAGGGGGAAAGCAAAAAGCCATTACGACTATATAGCACTTGGAAGGAGTCAGGATAAGGATTTGGGACGGGGGAAAAGAATGGTGCCCAATCACTTGGACAGTCAGGGATTAAACGCCGACCTGTATGACGTGAGACCGTCGCTCTACCGTCCACCCCAAGTGGCCCAGGATGCAACCCATAACAGTTGCCAAACAACTGGCAACCTATTTGCAACTAGGTGAACAGATGCAATAGGTGAAAGGAAACTAGTCCAACTATCTGTCCCTACCCAGGGATGGAACTTGGAACCCTTGGTTGTGGGCCAAGGATATGGCATTTAGCCGGCTTACTCTCCAAAGCATCTCTTATTTTGAATTTGGACGAAAATCCATGTTGTTTTACCATAATATTGCTGCTAGTGGATATTAAGGATAAACTGAACAACAATAAGTCAAAATTATATTTTTAACAACTTTGTTGGCTGTTATACACATTTAATGCTGAACAAAGATAATATGCATTTAAGAGGCACTTGGACAGGTTCTTGGAAAAAAGTGCCAGACCAATCACGCTGCAGTAGATATGTGGGCCTGCAGGCCACTCCAAGCAACAGCCTGTTGGACCAAGTTATCACAAGTCAAGCCTGGCCTCAGGCCGGGCTCAGGAAAAAGAACACCCAAAACCCTCTCCAAGCATGCTCCAGGTAAATCATGTTTATTATAAAGAAGACTAATAATATATCATTAAAAACTCACTACCAGTATGTATAATATATATATATACCTTACTGTATTGTGTCTAAATATACAAATATTTAATACGCATAAAATAAGTCGCATTAACAAGGTTGGAAACAAATAACCCAAATCACACACACATGACATTAAAGTCGTAACTTCCAGGATGGACCAAAACATCACCACTTTCCTTTCACATGTGTGGATTGGGTTGTCTTAACATAATTTTGGCTGAAACAAAGAGAGTTAAATTAGCCAATTCGAAATCCAGAACAATAGTCCAGACATTCGAGGTTACACTGTAATATCATATATAGAACAGGAGTATGCTGACTGATATACTGTGTAGTGGGCAGGTTACATGGGCCCAATGGGGGCCAAAGGAAGCTGGACCAGAGAGTTTGGTCAGGGGGGTAAATGGGGCCCGGTGGGTGGGGCCCGGTGGGTGGGGCCCGGTGGGTGGGGCCCGGTGGGTGGGGCCCAGTGGGTGGGGCCAGGGGGATGAGGGTGGAATCAGTGGTGGGGCGATTGGACCAGTAGTGGCAGTGGGGAACCGGACCAGTAGTGGGGGTGGGGAACCGGACCAGTAGTGGGGGTGGGGAACCGGACCAGTAGTGGGGGTGGGGAACCGGACCAGTAGTGGGGGTGGGGAACCGGACCAGTAGTGGGGGTGGGGAACCGGACCAGTAGTGGCGGTGGGGAACCGGACCAGTAGTGGGGGTGGGGAACCGGACCAGTAGTGGGGGTGGGGAACCGGACCAGTAGTGGCGGTGGGGAACCGGACCAGTAGTGGGGGTAGAGAACCGGACCAGTAGTGGGGGTGGGGAACCGGACCAGTAGTGGCGGTGGGGAACCGGACCAGTAGTGGGGGTGGGGAACCGGACCAGTAGTGGCGGTGGGGAACCGGACCAGTAGTGGCGGTGGGGAACCGGACCAGTAGTGGCGGTGGGGAACCGCACCAGTAGTGGGGGTGGGGAACTGGACCAGTAGTGGCGGTGGGGAACTGGACCAGTAGTGGGGGTGGGGAACCAGACCAGTAGTGGGGGTGGGGAACTGGACCAGTAGTGACGGCAGGGAACCGGACCAGTAGTGGCGGTGGGGAACTGGACCAGTAGTGACGGCAGGGAACCGGACCAGTAGTGGCGGTGGGGAACTGGACCAGTAGTGGGGGTGGGGAACCAGACCAGTAGTGGGGGTGGGGAACTGGACCAGTAGTGACGGCAGGGAACCGGACCAGTAGTGGCGGTGGGGAACCGCACCAGTAGTGGGGGTGGGGAACTGGACCAGTAGTGGCGGTGGGGAACCGGACCAGTAGTGGCGGTGGGGAACTGGACCAGTAGTGGGGGTGGGGAACCAGACCAGTAGTGGGGGTGGGGAACTGGACCAGTAGTGACGGCAGGGAACCGGACCAGTAGTGGCGGTGGGGAACCGGACCAGTAGTGGGGGTGGGGAACTGGACCAGTAGTGACGGCGGAGAACCGGACCAGTAGTGACGGCGGAGAACCGGACCAGTAGTGACGGCGGGGAACCGGACCAGTAGTGACGGCGGGGAACCGGACCAGTAGTGACGGCGGGGAACCGGACCAGTAGTGACGGCGGGGAACCGGACCAGTAGTGACGGCGGGGAACCGGACCAGTAGTGACGGCGGGGAACCGGACCAGTAGTGACGGCGGGGAACCGGACCAGTGACGACAGCGGCCAACTGGACCCAGTGACGACAGCGGGCAACTGGACCAGTGACGACAGCGGCCAACTGGACCAGTGACGACAGCGGCCAACTGGACCAGTGACGACAGCGGCCAACTGGACCAGTGACGACAGCGGCCAACTGGACCAGTGACGACAGCGGCCAACTGGACCAGTGACGACAGCGGCCAACTGGACCAGTGACGACAGCGGCCAACTGGACCAGTGACGACAGCGGCCAACTGGACCAGTGACGACAGCGGCCAACTGGACCAGTGACGACAGCGGCCAACTGGACCAGTGACGACAGCGGCCAACTGGACCAGTGACGACAGCGGCCAACTGGACCAGTGACGACAGCGGCCAACTGGACCAGTGACGACAGCGGCCAACTGGACCAGTGACGACAGCGGCCAACTGGACCAGTGACGACAGCGGCCAACTGGACCAGTGACGACAGCGGCCAACTGGACCAGTGACGACAGCGGCCAACTGGACCAGTGACGACAGCGGCCAACTGGACCAGTGACGACAGCGGCCAACTGGACCAGTGACGACAGCGGCCAACTGGACCAGTGACGACAGCGGCCAACTGGACCAGTGACGACAGCGGCCAACTGGACCAGTGACGACAGCGGCCAACTGGACCAGTGACGACAGCGGCCAACTGGACCAGTGACGACAGCGGCCAACTGGACCAGTGACGACAGCGGCCAACTGGACCAGTGACGACAGCGGCCAACTGGACCAGTGACGACAGCGGCCAACTGGACCAGTGACGACAGCGGCCAACTGGACCAGTGACGACAGCGGCCAACTGGACCAGTGACGACAGCGGCCAACTGGACCAGTGACGACAGCGGCCAACTGGACCAGTGACGACAGCGGCCAACTGGACCAGTGACGACAGCGGCCAACTGGACCAGTGACGACAGCGGCCAACTGGACCAGTGACGACAGCGGCCAGCTGGACCAGTGACGACAGCGGCCAACTGGACCAGTGATGAAGATGGGGCAGAGAGCTACACTAGAGGGAGAGGGGCTAGACCACAGGGGGCAGGGGACGGGGCAGGATGCAGGTACAGAGAAGAGGGGGGCAGCGGCAGGGTACTGGTCCAGAGGAAGGGAGGGTGGGTAGGGAGTAGACTGGGCCAAAGTGGCCAGGGACTTGAACCAAAGAGGCCCAAGGGAGCTGGACCAGAAGAATTAAGGAACTGGTCTCACCTGTGAGGAAGGCAATATCGTCCACATCATGGTCGCTCATGGTGCTATCTCGAGAAAAGGCAGCGCCCCTGGGGCCGGGCCCTCCTAGCCTCAGCTGCACGCTAATCTTGTCACACGCTGGGGGCTACTGAAGCAGGACCACCATAGCGCCGGGGCAGCAGGAAGGCCGCCTCTGACACTCCTAGCAGACGATGCTGCTCCTCCCAGGGTAAACACACCGCTGGCGCCATCTGTGGGACGATGACTCCAGGCCACCCCCCAGCACCTGGAGCTGGGGGGATCACCGCCTCCCAAGAATCATATCGGGATTTGCCGTAAGCATCCCATCGAGGTGTGCTATAAGGATCCCATCGGGATGTGCCATAGGGATCCCATCGGGATGTGCCATAGGGATCCCATCGGGATGTGTCATAAGGATCCCATCAGATGTGCCATAAGGATCCCATCGGGATGTGCCCTAGTGATCCGATGAGGATCTCATCAGATGTGCCATAGAGATTCCACTCTACGTTCAAGATGCTCCATAATGGTTCCACTGTACGTTCAGAATATGCCATAATGAGCTGAACTTTCTCCCAGGCAGCTATGTCCTTCTGAAGATGCTGCTATATTATTATTATTAAAATATGTAGTAGATATAATAAAAGAAAAATAGATCGTAAGTCAGCACATTAATCAAGCGACGGTTAGAAAGGCGGGTTCCAAGAGCTAATAGCCCCAACCCTGCAAGCACAAATAGTTAATACACACCAACCATCCACGACTATCATCTATAGATATCGAAAATCTAAATCTGCTATTAGGACAATATCCAACTCTGGCCCCAGACATCACTCGGTACCCCTACTCAAATCTCTGAATATGTTGGACATTAAGTCACTGTACATTCTCTCATGTGTATTATACTTATATAAAACGCTGAACTGTAATGCCAATCCTGACCTCAAAAGCTTCATTGAAGGTTGTAACAGAACCCATGAGCACCACACCAGAAACAAATACAGTTTTGATAGTCCAAAAGTACGACTTAAACTAGAAATGCTCTACAAATCAAGGGACCCAGAATGTGGAATGACCTTCCCCATCATGTTAAAAGACTGTACCCCTCTCAACCAGTGTAGTATAAAAACGAAGCACTACCTAATAAATTCCCTGTAACCTTACCCCTATATTGTCAACCCATGTCTGCTTTTTTAAGCAACGCTGTTTGTCGACCTAATTGTATTTGTGTTGCTTTTTCAGCCATGTTCCCCCCTTTTATATTTTTACTTGTTCTCAACACATTTTATACTTTAAACTCAATTAGTATTAAGTTATAGTCTTTAATGTTTTTCCTGCCCGAAACGCTTTGCGTAATAGTGGCTTTAGGCATTGTATGTACTAGCTCTATCTATAAATCTATCAATTTTTGTAAAATCTCTTGTATGTATGTACCTTACCTGAATAAACATTTATTATTTATTATTATTATTAAAAACAAAAACCATTTACCTTGTGGTTCCTCTTCATCCTTCAAGGTGTTGTAGTTAGTAAGAGGAGGATCGGCCTTGGTCAGCTCGGAGAGGCGTGTCGACTCCGCCATGGTAGCTTTGATTAACCCTGTCTCAGTTCCTTGTCTGTACTGTAAAGTCACGCCCTCTGCTCTCAGCTCCAAGACACGCCTTCAGCTCCAAGGCACGCCCTTGGCTCTTAGCTCCAAGGCACGCCCTTGGCTCTTAGCTCCAAGGCACGCCCTTGGCTCTTAGCTCCAAGGCACGCCCTTGGCTCTTAGCTCCAAGGCACGCCCTCGGCTCTCAGCTCCAGGTGACACCTTTTAAGTCCCGGCTTCAATTGTCAGTGTTGGCCTTGCCCGCCGAGTTGTGGCTCTGGTGCCAAGGGCCGTACTGATCCCGTCACTACATTCATCAAGTCGTAAATTTACTTGTTAAAAGGTCAAGACTCGACTATCAAGTTCCAGACTCGCTTAACGAGTTCCAGGATCATGTACCAAGTTCCAGGCTCACTTATCAAGGCACAGCCGTCAAGTGCCCGGCATTGATGTCATTCCCAAAGTGCCCGGCGACGAAGTCATTCACCTTATCTCAGGATCTGAAAGAAAATGCAAATTACCCAGAGTGTCAACTTTCATAATTTAGAATTTGCACGTTTGTTTGCAAGATTTAAAACTTACATTCAGCTTTGGTTCACGGTGATCATTCTAGGAGGAAGAGTTCTAAACTGTCTTCAGAGAGGACATATCCTGGAGGTAATCACATCAAAACCAGTATGTAATTAGTGCACTTCTCTACACCCTATTCATGGTTATGTTTTTTGTTAGGTTTGGTTACGTTAATAAGGTGTATTATTCTCAATATGTAGTATGTAAAATATGAAATTCGAAAATTATTTGGGTAATCCCTAGATTCTCATGTACGGACCAACACAATTCTTCAGAACGTTTCAAAGAAAATGAGTTAAGCATAGATTTTTAATATTTTAAACTATTTATAACACAAGAAAGTTATATCTTGAGAATATTATTTGTTTAGGACGAAGGTTCACTTACCAGATTACATGTAGATTCTTACTGGAACCGTAATATGCTTTCACACCACCACATATATCTATATAAATATCCAGATGTTTATAAACAGCATGGCTGACCGGCCATCAGAGTCACTTTACCCTGAGAATGTGCACACCAGACAAGCGTGACTGACTAGCCTACGTGGCTTGCTTCACCAGTGGGTCATATGACAAGGCTTCCCTCAACAGGTGGTCAGAACAAGTCATGCTTTACCCCCGAGGAAGTGTGCAAACACACTAGCTGGTCCCATTCACAAGTGACATGCGACTTCCTTCAACTTGTATTACTTAAGACCATCACTTACTGGGTGAGCAGCAGCAGCAGCGTGTGAGGTGTTCTGTCACACGGGGACGACTGCGAGAATTGGGGCGTCCTCTGGCGTCCTCGCCTCTCCTCTCCTCTCCAAGCGCCCCACACCATTAACACTTCTGGCCAGTTTGTCATGAGACATTCCCAAAAATGTACAAAACGAATGTTTTAGTTTATCATTTTGTAGCAGTGAAAAGTGCTTAAGATAGCAACATTTGGCAATTGCGTCACATCTGGCACAGCTGTGGCACACGTGTTGTAGGGGCAGGAGAGTGCCATCACACCTGGCATGTTTCGTCGAGTATCCCATGCTCCACACCTGTTAATATTAATCTTTGAGAAGCCTGCAAATGGCAACACCTGTGGTTGCCATGGTATGTTTTATATTAATTCAGTGTTGGAGGGACAGGAAGCCAGCGTGTATTCACACATGTTAGGCTTTTATGGAGGTGCCCCCCCCCCTCCCCAAATCAGGGTCGAATTACTGACCCCGCCCGGTATGCAACCCCACAACAAACTGACTGACTGACTCACGAGTACCTACTTACTGTTAGGTGAACAGAGGCATTAGGTGATAGGAAATGTGCCTAACAATTTCTGTCCCGCCTGGGGATTCGAAGCCAGAATTCTTGATTGTGCTTAGACAACGAAGCCGACTGTACTACCGGGACCCTCCGTTACCGGAAGCCACACAACTAATCTCGTTAACAAATGAATGAACTTTGGCGCTAATATATCGTCTCTTATAGCGGATAAATAAGGGACAGAGGGGGGGGGGGACTGACATGAAGAGGGCAAGAAGGGATACTTTTGGAAATGTAATAGAGATGGGTTACGTAGGATTAACAACCCCCTTCATTATCTGCACATTAGCTAATGAGAGTATGGAGCAAGTATATTATACTTGCTACAGGAGTTTGAAGAGGATAGCCGTATTGAAAGACGTTCCTTATTTAATGACGAGTCGATGTAGTGTGACGATCCAGACCAAAGAGACTACGCGTCCTCCGACGGGTTGTGCCGTTTGATCAATTCGGAAAATTCGAGGAATTCTAGTGTTCTAGGACTCCACATCCAGGCTATAAAGAACTCTAGAGAACGGGGGGTGGGGGGTGACAGGTGTTTGAGCATTATTTTCACCAGCCCGCCTGAAGCCTTCATGCAGAGAGAATAGGCTCGGGTCCAATGATCGTTTTAACAAAGAAATGAGTATAGTGCCATGACGGTGAGGTCGAGACTCATGACAGTGAGGCCGAGACTCATGACAAGGCTGCACACATTCGAATGCAGCCTTTATAGGCGGTAGCCTATGATTAGGGGCATTATATCTCATCATCATCATATCTTACAGTCTCCGTGGTGTAGTGGTAAGACGCTCGCCTGGCGTTCCGCGAGCGCTATGTCAAGGGTTCGTATCCTGGCCGGGGAGGATTTACTGGGCGCAAATCCTTAACTGTAGCCTCTGTTTAACTCAACAGTAAAATGTGTACTTGGTTGTAACAACGATTCTTCGCGGTAGGGGATCATATTCCAGGGACCTGCCCGAAACGCTACGCGTACTAGTGGCTCTACAAGAATGTAACAACTCTTGTATATATCTCAAAAAAAAAATATTTCCCAAGTGATGAGAACACTCTCCCAGATTAATTAAAAAAAAAATTGGCCAACCTATGTCCTGCTCAAAACTAAAACCAAAAAGTACCAAATTTCATCGTCAGTTTCCTACCGTGTGCTTCAAATTCACACTATCTTTTACTACTCACTTCCGCAATATTAGTACTTCATACTAAGTACTTAATCTTTACCAGTGTATGCACCTCTGTCAGTTTATATTGTCGATATAAAACCTTGCTACAATGTACTTTATCAATGTGTTACAATTGATATGTTTGTCCTGCACACCGCCCCCCATCCAGTGGGCAGCGGTGGATAGGTTACAGTGCCCCCCATCCACTGGGCAGCGGTGGATAGGTTACAGTGCCCCCCATCCACTGGGCAGCGGTGGATAGGTTACAGTGCCCCCCATCCACTGGGCAGCGGTGGATAGGTTACAGTGCCCCCATCCACTGGGCAGCGGTGGATAGGTTACACCGCCCCCATTCAGTGGGCAGCGGTGGATAGGTTACACCGCCCCCCATCCAGTGGGCAGCGGTGGATAGGTTACACCGCCCCCCATCTAGTGGGCAGCGGTGGATAGGTTACAGTGCCCCCCATCCAATGGGCAGCGGTGGATAGGTTACAGTGCCCCCCATCCAGTGGGCAGCGGTGGATAGGTTACAGTGCCCCCCATCCAGTGGGCAGCGGTGGATAGGTTTTCAAGTGTGGGGCCTCACTCCCCCTGATCGTCCCTCACTTACCTGACACCTCAACTGTCCCGAGGACCTGAGTAGGTTAGGTGCGCCGGGGGCACCGTCCCAAGGTTTTACTAAGACGGGGCTATTACCTGGAGAAGTTGCATTTGCCAGACAGGTCCAGGGGTGCTGCATCTCGGAGCCCCGCGAGTGGCATGTCTACATAGGACTGGGTAGTTTAACCCGACGTCGCTGGAGTATGTGTTCCTGGACTGTCATCTGCCACATGGGGGGGGGAGTCCTGGGAGCACTGTGTAAGGGGGGAACCTGTGGGCACTTCACCGTGAGGTCTAGGGAGCACTGTGTTATCACCGAGTATAGGAGCACTTCACTGTAAAGTGCCAGGGGAGCTGTGTCGGGTGTGGATCGCCGGCGCTCGGTGTTTACACCTTACTTGGGGATCACTCCGTGTGGTGGCGTTCAGGTTCTCCTCCTGCGCATCAGGTTCAGGTTTTCCAGGAATGGCATCGTTACACACTCTCGCGTCTCATTAGATAGGGGAGGCTAGCAGGAAAACTGTTTCGCCTACGACTGACAGCCTTGGACGAGATCCCCACAAAAGTAACAAACTATGCCTATTGTTCCAGTAACAATTACCTATTTCAGAGTCCCAATCAAAATTGATATTAGCAACAGCAGCATCAATAAAGTTGCTTATAGAAGTTTCATTGTGCAGCCTAATGCTTATCTTCGTTGTATCTAGAAGTGGTTTATTAATGTTGGTTAGAAGAAATGTTAGGTAATGGTCTGTGGTCCTATCAGTGATTATTCCTGAGGTAAGTGGAGAGGTTATGTTAGTCCAGATGTGGTCACGAATAGAGGCAGTCGTTTCAGTAATTCTATACATGAAGATATTAGCATTATATTCGTACAATTTGGATCTATATTAGAAGTTTTATTATATTATGAATTACTTACAAATAAGTAACTACGTATCGAAAGAAGGCACCAAGGAATTATTTAGAAGGATATTTATTATACCATAAATTATGATTATTAATTATATTGTAGTTTATCCAAACTTCTAAATAAAGAAAACAAAAAAATAGGACGGACAAGTAAGCGACCAACACCATCACCAGTGTTGCCAAATTAGATTAAAAGTAGCGAATTGGGCTACTTTTGGCAGCTCTGTGCTCCGATTTTTTTTTTTTTTTTGCTACATGCTACTTTTTGCCTAATTTG
The DNA here is from genome assembly GCF_040958095.1 of Procambarus clarkii. Lineage (NCBI taxonomy): Eukaryota > Metazoa > Arthropoda > Malacostraca > Decapoda > Cambaridae > Procambarus > Procambarus clarkii. Next base: position 10,011,463 of record NC_091163.1, read on the forward strand.
AACATCAGTTGGGCTAATTTGGGCTACCAGTGTTAATAATGTTAGTGACATTATTTATGCATTTATAATATAATGTGTGTAAATCACAGCTGCGTCCAACTGCCTGGTTGACCAGACCACGAAAGGTGGCCTGGTCAGAGACCGGGCCCTGGGGGACGTTGATCCTTGGAACCTTTGTAAGAAAAAGTAGCCACAGAGTAAGGTAATCCTCCCAGGGGCGATAGATTTCCTCACCTTAGTTGCCATTACAGGTCCCTAGCCCAGTCGTGGAGGAGGAAGGGTGCATCTTGGATCGCTCTTGAAAGTTGTGAACTTGTGAACCAGTGACTTTGATGGAGGATGAACAAGACGATTCCAGGACTGTTCACGTAGCAATGACCAAGAGAAATAAACGGAAATCTGTGTGCAGAAACTTAAGTGATACTGACAGTGATGAACGACCGAAGAAGTCTATAGTGATCGACGGCAAACGGGACCTGGGTTACAAGGTTCCGGTTACAGGAAACTGAACAAGATTCAGAAGTTTGCGACGAGGCTCGTCCCAGAGTTACTAGGGATGGGATATGAAGAGCGCCTGAAGGAACTGAACCTTATGACACTAGAAAAAAGAAGGGGGAGAGGGGATATGATAGGAACATATAAAATACTCTGGGGAATTGACAAAGTGGAAATAGATGAAATGTTCTCACGTAATATTAACAGAACGAGGGGACATATGGGTGGAAGCTGGAAACTCAGATGAGTCACAGGGATGTTAGGAAGTTTTCTTTTAGCGTGAGAGTAGTGGAAAATGGAATGCACTTGGGGAACAAGTTGTGGAAGCAAACTCTATTCATAATTTTAAAACTAGATATGATAGGGAAATAGGACCGGTGGGAGTCATTGCTGTAAACAACCGATGGCTAGAAAGGCGGGATCTAAGAGTCAATGCTCGATCCTACAGGCTCAAATTGGTGAGTACAAATAGGTGAATACACACACACATATACACACACACACACACACACACACACACACACACACACACACACACACACACACACACACACACACACACACACACACACACACAGGAAGCTGCCCATAACAGCTCTCTAACTTCCAGGTACCTATTTACTGTTGGGTAACAGGAACATCAAGGTGAAAGAAAGTTAGTTTAGTTTAGTTCATTTATTATGCACCCCATACCCATCTTGTGGGCGGTAGTGGAAAGGGTTACAGAGGCACATAATGGGCTCAGGGACTGAACCCCACAATTCATTTAGCTAAGCAAGTTACAATCTTGATGAGCTAGTTACAAAATTCAATATAAGTCATCACATCAACAATGGGTTCGAGATCGACCTCAAGTACAGGTTCTAAATTAAGCAACTGACATATGTGGAGAGCTAGTGTCAAAATTTATATGTTTGTCCTGCACACCGTCCCCCATCCAGTGGGCAGCGGTGGATAGGTTACAATCAGGAATTGAACCCCGGACCACAGGACTACTTATCCAGCATGGATACGTAGTCCTGGGGGACTACGGGGGAAGGGGGAAATGGGGGGACCTTTGACAAGCTGCCGGCTTCCAGTCCTCATCGAGGCCACAAGTATTAGTGGCCCTCAGATAAATTTGATGCATAAAATATAATTTACCAGGTAAATTGTGCTTCATGCAGCAAATATTTATGTTATCCAATTATCACGTTTTTTTATTATATACATGCAGTGATAGTATTAATACACTCATGCAGTGTTACTTTATGTATTAAAATATATTGCTCTGCAAACCGTATCAGATGCTGAACAAAATTTTGGGCTACTTTAGTTACAAACTCGCTACTTTTAGACCGTCAGCTCGCTACTTTCAGCAATTCGGGTCTGGCAACCCTGCCCTACACAACAACAGCAGCATCACAGATCGTTACAATCTCCTCAGCCAAATACAAGTCTAACTCTAAAACAAGTCTAATTTCGTCGTCGCCATTTAATGCACCAACAACAACAACCTCACTCAAGCCTTGCCAAAATAATGAACATTGACGCGCCACTGTGACGCATCTCCATATATTGCCACTGATGCAGTCAATGGGAGGAGGAAAGAAACGCAAGCTGCATGTAGTATAGAAATATTGGCAGACAACACCAAGGCCTAATTATCCTTCCCATCAGGAGTGTTGTGTCTCCAGGAGACGCCCCACATTGCAAAAATACTCTTGTTAGGAAGAGATAACCTTCAGAAAAGGTGTATGAATCATTAAGATGAAACCTCACGAGTGTCCAGAGTGTGGGAAAAGATTTAGTCTTCATGGAAATATGAAGACTCACCTGTTGGTGCATACAGGTGTTAAACCTCACAAATGCCAAGAGTGTGGTAAAAGCTTCACTCAACTTGGACACTTGAAGAGTCATATGATGGTTCATACAGATGATAAATTGCATAAGTGTTCAGAATGTGGGAAAAAATTCTGTCAACTTGGATCTTTGAAAACTCATATGATGGTGCACACAGGTGACAAGCCCCATCAATGTACAGTGTGTGGGAAAAACTTCAGCCGACTTGGATCTATGAAGACTCACATGTTGGTGCATACGGGTGATAAACCTCACAAATGTTCAGAGTGTGGGAAGAATTTCAGACGTCTTGATAATATGAAGGCTCACATGTTAGTGCATACGGGTGATAAACCTCACGTGTGTCCAGATTGTGGGAAAAGTTTTAGACATTTGGGAAATTTGAAGACTCACATGTTGGTGCATACGGGTGATAAAACTCACATGTGTCCTGAGTGTGGGAAAAGCTTCGGCCGTCTTGGTTCTATGAAAGCTCACATGTTGGTGCATAAGGGTGGTAAATCTCATAAATGTCCACAGTGTGGGAAAAACTTCAGTCGTCTTGGTAATATGAAGACTCATATGTTAGTTCATACTGGTGATAAATTGCACGAATGTCCAGAATGTGGGAAAAGATTCAGCCAGCTTCAGAATATAAAGAGGCATATGTTAGTCCATACTGGTGCTAAAATGCACGAATGTGCCGTGTGTGGAAAAAAATTTAAGCACCGTAAAAATATAATACGTCACATATTACTGCATCCTGGTGACTAACCTCACTAAGATTAGTGAGAAAAAAATCTTAGTAACCAAGTTAAATTTAAAGTGTCATTCAGTTAAGTTGTCCAACTATTTCAGATACATACTGGGACATTAACTTCAGACTTGTTCAATATTCTATTAGGAAACTGAGCTTCATATTTAGAATACCATGCTATTACTGTGTCAGCTGGGCATCCTACAAAGGGTTAAGGAAATTGTGAGTTCTTATATAAAAATTCTGCTAATATAACCTTTTCACATGGATGTCCTACATTTTATTTCTGTGTGTGTGTGTGTGTGTGTGTGTGTGTGTGTGTGTGTGTGTGTGTGTGTGTGTGTGTGTGTGTGTGTGTGTGTGTGTGTGTGTACTCACCTAGTTGTACTCACCTAGTTGTGTTTGCGGGGGTTGAGCTCTGGCTCTTTGGTCCCGCCTCTCAACCGTCAATCAACAAAGTTGTGTGTGTGTGTGTGTGTGTGTGTGTGTGTGTGTGTGTGTGTGTGTGTGTGTGAGAAATATACTTGATCATGTTAGGCAAAGCTTGGCAGAAAGTGGTATTTAAGCTTCTCCATTTTAGTCAAATTTATATGAACCTCACCAAGGAAGCTGCTTGAAAGAAGAAGGACTTAAAATATTCAATGTGTAAACAAATATCATTACAATATCTTTATTGTTACCTTGTTTACAATATCTTTGTTTAAGAATATTGTACACTCCTACTTCAGTACACACAAATCACAATAACGTGATATATCAAATGAACAAATCCACAAGGGCCTTGATGAGGGTTCGAACCTACACACAGGATGTACCCAGATGCGCTTTAGTCAACTGTACACCAACATAGTCAAAATAATTGTAACCTAGAGTGCTACTGCCCTCACGAGGATCCCAAAGCTTCTCCGAAGCCTAACCAGGGTTTCACACATATCTGGAAACATCCTGTGCGAAGGTTCGAATCCTCATCTAGGCCCCTTGTGGATTTGTTCATTTGATATATCACATTAATGTGATTTCTGTTTGTATTAAAGTAGGAGCGTAGTGGTAGAACATCTGGTTGACAGTCCGGGTGCATGGGGGAATTGTGTGAAACCCTGGTTAGACTTCGGAGAAGCTTCGGGATTCTTGTCAGGGCAGTAGCACTCCAGGTTGCAATTCTTTTGACCATGTCGTGGCACAGTTGACTAAAGCGCATCTGGTAAAATCCCGTGCATAGGATCAAACCCTCATCAAGGCCCTTGTGGATTTGTTCATTTACTCTTGAATTTTTATTAGCTTGCATCTGGGAATTATATTGGTTTTAGTCATTAATTTCCACTTTATTCTTGCATTTCATTTTGTCAGACTTTAGCATTGATATTAGCTTAACAGCAGAGTTAACATTATTTTGTGAGCATTTCATTTGTGGTGGTTAATCTAGGCTAGGCATAGTTTCTGCAATTATTAATTTACTTATTTATAACTTACTTGAGAGAGTGACATTAATTAAAATGGTAATAATTTTTATCCACAGGTCTAAGTTTAAATACTGTATTGTTTATTTAGTATGATTAGTATAGAACTCTTTGTTGCCAGATATACAAGGCATTTATATTAATTTGACTGGTAGTTTAATTTATTGTTTTGATGGATGTGAACAATGTGGAGTTATAGTTCATTAATTATTTGGTATTTATTTATATACATTATATTTAGAATAAGGAGTAACAATTTACTCTTAGGCACTATCCCCTGTTTATTTTTATATAGAATGTAACTGATAGTTCTCATTACGTGCAAGGTAAAATGTAACTTCAATCACAGTAACTAGTATTATTATATATCTTTCTGGACAGATAGCTCTACATATAAAGTTACTGTTCATTCACAGTAACTAGTATTATAATATATCTTACTGGACAGATATCTCTATATATAATGTTACTGTTCACTCACAATAACTAGAATTATTATAGAACTTACTGGACAGTTATATCTACATATAATGTTGCTGTTCACTCATTGACACTATAAATGTTATTGTATTTTAATTAATACAGAAATGTTTTTAATGTAAAGATGTTTATGTATCCTCTGAGAAGTCTTCACTTACCCATACACTTTTAAGTCATAATTCATAGTTATCAGGGAAATTGTGGAAGCACAAAGTAAAAATAATAATTTCCTCCATTTTCGCAACGGTCCGGTTGCGTTAAAGTGTTATTAATTAATTCAGAACTCGCTTGATTAAAATATACTGCAACTAGTTAATAAGCACTCAGTGGTCACTAAATGATCAGGGGTTATCTAGCTAAATATGATCCTGAGGAATTAGAGGTAAATATCTCTAGCATGTATCCCTAGTATAGTATCTACACACACACTCAATACACTTTATATGGTATTTTAAGCTAGAGCAAAGGAATAACAGCATGAGAAAATCAGTAGGAGCCATGAGGGAGATTCGAAAAAAGGCACTTGGTTCTCCCAAGCATTTGGATTTTTTTTTTTTATATACAAGGGTTTTTACATTCTTGTAAAGCCACTACCATACGTAGCGTTTCTGGCAAGTCTTCAAAACTAATTTTCCCCCTGAATATGACCCGCCAAATCGTTTAACAACCACATACCCATTCACTGCAGGGTGAACAGTGGCTACAGTTAATGATTGGCGCCCGATCAACCCTCCCCTGGCCCTGCTGAGTGTAAACCTTTTGTGTTAAAATTTTGCAGTGGTTATTCATACCAAATTTCCTTCAGGCCTACCTATCCTCTCAACCTTTGTTATATTTAATTCCTCCACCTTGCCTAGTTCAAGTTCAAGTATGTTTATTGAGATAAGCAATAAATACATCTCAAAGGGATAGAGTAGCTTAGGCTATTTCTACCACCCTCCACCTTGCCTAATAGTTTCTCTATCGTTGCCTCAATGAGTTCTGGAAATGAAACTACATTCATAGTTCAACTGTGGTACACATAGCTACTACCTCCTATGGCTCCTTATTTCAGTATTTTTGATGATTTTAAGGCTTAATAATTAAGATTTTTGTGAACTCGTCAGCGATGTTGACATCTGTTGACAGCTGAATGTTCTCTTTACTAAAAATGGAAATAGTTAAAATAGTTATAATGTTTCCATTCTGTGTCAACTCATGTTTCAACCCATAATTTTAACCACTATTCTACGGTGCATCCTATTAAAGGCTAGCACTTAGGAGAATCTTGGGGCTTCTCAATAAATTATAATAAGTACTCTATAAAATATTGAATACAATAATGACGTTTGCGCCAAACAACATTATACAATAGTTTATGGTTTGAAAAACTTCATGCATGCTTCGTACGAATGCCTACAGAAAACTACGTGACGATTGAATGTCTATAGGGTATACTCTGGCAAACAAGATGGGTACGGGGTCCACTCCCACCCACAGGATGGGTATGGGGTCCATTCCAACCCATAGGATGGGTATGGGGTGCACTACCGCTCACAAGATTAATATGGGGTCCATTTAAAATAGGGCTCCACCGTCCCGGTAGTACGATCGACCCACAATCGAAAATTCCGGGTTCGAATCCCGGGCGGGACAGAAATGACCTATGACCTATGAAGACCTACGAAGACCTGATTACCTTTCTATAGTAATAAATTATATAGTGAAACCTTTATATCACAGGAGTTTGACGGATTTCCACAAGAGGGCGAAAAGGCAACAGGAATCCTTACAGGATTTATATGCGGATTTGAAGACGTTGGCTTGCAACTGAAACTTTGGAACAAGTTGTCATGAACAACTGGTCCCTCAGAGTTTGACTACCGGTTGAGGGACCAGTTGTTCAAGGCAGTAGAAAATGAGATATTTCTCCCTAACCTGGTGGCAGAAAACTTGGATTTACAATTTAAATGGGCTTTTACTTCTGCTTCAAAGATGGGCATTACTACTCTCGCAGTTTGAGTATGATTTAGAGTTTAAGCCAGGCAAGGATAATGTAGTAGCTGATGCATTAAGTAGATTTCCTGTGAGAGAAGAATTAAATTCCAGTATTCCAGTAGAGTATGTTAACCTGGTGGAATCTATGCCTTTTGAGGATATTTCATTCCAGATTATTAGGAAGGCAACTGGTAGAGATCCCAAATTAAATCTGTTGATAAAATATGTCAAATATGGTTGGAATGATAATTTATCAGAGTATGATAAATTGAGTTGTCAGAGTTGTCAGGGGTATGCTACAGTAAAGGCTGACTTTAAGTATTCATCAGGATGTACTCTTGTATAGGAATAGAATGGTGGTGCCTGGAGAACTGAGATGTAAGATTTTGGAACAGCTGCATGTAGGCCATAATAAAATAAATAAATAAAATAAATATGTTTATTCAGGTAAGGTACATACATACATACAAGTGATGTTACATTAATGGATTGATATATAGATAGAGCTAGTACATACAATGCCTAAAGCCACTATTACGCAATGCGTTTCGGGCAAGGCAATAATGGCATAAATGCTATGAAAGCAGAAGCTAGAAGTTGGGTTTGGTGGCCAAAAATGGACCTATTGCTGAAGTAACTAAAAATTGTCACATTTGCTTTAAAAATTATCAGAAACCCCAGGCCCCAGTACATTCCTGGCCATGAACTGGGAAATCCAGGTCTAGACGTCATACAGAATATGTTGGGCCTATGGATAACAAATATTACCTGGTGATGGTGGATTCATACACAAAATTTTTGGATGCTCATGTGTGTAATTCCACCACATCATCTGTAACTTTTGAACTGCTCAGGAAAACATTTTGTAATTTTTGATTGGCAGACATGATGGTGTCAGACAATGCTCCTTATTTTGTTTCTAGGGAAATAGTGGATTTTTTTTTTTTAGAAAGAATGGTATTAAACATGTAACACCTGCCCCTTATAATCCTTCAAATGGCCTGGCGAAGAGAGCAGTGAGATCCTTAAAAGAGAGTCACAGTGGTTTACGGAAGGAACTATTAATACAAGGCTTTGTAGGTTTTTGTATAATCAAAGAAAAACTGTTCATTCTACCGCTGGGGAAATTCCTTCTGAATTACTGTTTAATAAGCACTTCAAAGTGCACATGGAAGCAGTAAAGACAGATCCAGATAAAGAAAAATCTGTAACAAGCTTGACCAGTCAGTTGGCTCAGGGAGATGAAGTGTTATTTAACGAGGGGGATGCAGTATATGGAAGGAATTTTGTATTGAGTAAGCCTTGGGTAGTAGGGAAAATTATGGAAGTCTTAGGCCGCAGGAATTTCACTGTGCAAGTGCAGAGTTTTGGGAACATTAATTGGGAAAGACATGCAGATCAGTTCATGCCAAGGTTCACGGGGAATTTTGAAGACCCTTCAGGTGGGGGTGGGGCAACTAGTGATACCCATCCTAATAATGAAGGGGCAGAAGCACCTGCAGGAGACAGGGAGGCAGAGCAAGGGGCAGCAGAGGGTAATGGGGATACAGTTAACCCTATGGACTCTACAAGGAGTAGTTCAGAAGAATGTTTCCCATAAATAACAAGTAACTCAACCCCCAGTTGAGAAAATCAGGAAGAGTCATACGACCGCCTGATAGACTTAACCTGTAGGGGTAGAGTTTAATTAAAAAGTGAGGAATTTTAGGATTAAGGTATTTTGTAGGATTAAGTACCATATAGGTTAGATGCATAATGTTTCGGGCAAATGCTCTTCTGTTTTATAAGCATTGTAAACAGTAAGTCATGTAACCTACACCCGGTGACGCCATTGTTTTGTTGTTGTAATAAACGCCATGTGGAGCGCACGTTCGTTTCTCTTCCTGCTGAATTATAACAATACCGATGCTACAGGTATTAGTGGACCCCATACACATCCTGTGACTTGTTGTTGATCCTATATCCATCATGTTTGCTGTAGTGTACCCTATTCACATTCCAACGTCACATCGTTTTCTATTTATGTTCGCATGAATCATTCTCTTTAAGCTTTCAAAGCATATACTATTGTATAATGATGTCTTGTGCACGCATATTTATTTACATATTTTATTTATTTATATATACAAGAGTTCTTACATTCTTGTACAGCCACTAGTACGCGTAGCGTTTTGGGCATTCTAGCATTATATTATTTATCTGTATATACAGGAAGGTACATTGGGTTTATGAGAGTACAGAGACTTGAAGTTTTACATTCTTGTAAAAAAAATTTTTTTTTTAAATTTTGCCCCGAGGGGCGAGTTTATTGGGCAGCGCCACTCATCCTGTGAGTGGACACACCGCCATAGCAGCATGTACAACACTCTCCAATAGGAAGAAAACCCGCTGGGTTGTTCATCCTGTCACTTGTACCCAGACACAGCTGGGACTTGCTTAACTGTCTCAAGTGAACAGCTCCTCAAACAAGAAGATTAACATCTGTCAACCTTTAATAGCTTACGTTATCTTGCGGGTGCAAAATGGGGGAATCTTTTAAGAACAGTATCAATATTTGACAAATAGTGTTTTCCTAACTCAAACAATGTGGGGTTTATTATTCTACACATATTCCTAATGTCTCTCAGGTGTTCACATTCACGTAGATAGTGGTCAAGGTGGTGTCCATCACTCTCACCACAGATTCTGCAACTTCGCTGATCAACTGTTGTTTCCATTCCGAATCTCCATGGATATTTGTATCCAAGACGGATTCTCGCTATTACTGATTCTCTCCCTCGTCCTCCTCCTCTTCGGCCATAATGTTTTATTATTTATATATACAGGAGTTGTTACATTCTTGTACAGCCACTAGCACTCATAGCGGTTCGGGCACGTCCTTAATTCATCCAAAATGTGATTAAAAATCCATAATACACTTAGTTGGCAGCTAAGCTAAGCTGGCTCCCTCTTGTCAGGGAGCTGTGAGTGTGTGAGAGGTTCTTCACATGTGTTTCACCATATATGGATGTCTATAGATGAATTCTGTGTAGCATTCATATATACACACTCCGATGCTTCCACACATGTTGTTCTGTTTAAGGCTCTTTATTTTATCATTATTATTTATTGATTTATATATTTATATATATATATATATATATATATATATATATATATATATATATATATATATATATATATATATATATATATATATATATATATATATATATATATATATTTAATATTGGAAGGGAGTACCACCTCTAGCTGGAAGAAGGGGGACCCATAGCCTCGGAGGAAACCACGCATAACGCATTAGAGGGAATGTTTAGATCCCTCCAATACAGTTTCTGTGTGCTTTTCTCCTACCACCCCCTTCCTTGAATATTTTTTGTGCTTTATTATGCATTTGATGGTTACAAGATATACATGGGTTGATACAAAAATAATAATGCAAAAAGGTGCTTAAAGGTTATGGATCTCTGGAAGAACACAACAATGGGAAACATTTATGAATGTCACAGACGGGTTCGATCATTGTTGCAAGTCAAACACTTCTTCGAATTCCTCTGAAGTTGGACTAGTGCCCAAGACGCAACAGGCATTTCCCCTCTGAATCGCAAATATATATATATATATATATATATATATATATATATATATATATATATATATATATATATATATATATATATATACTGTATATATATGTATATTTGTTTTTTTATTTATTAAATAAAAAAAATAATTCCAGATAATGAGTGAGGGATTTCTGGTTAGTATTGCAATTCTGTACTGTGGGCCTGAGTTTTCATCCAGTAAATCGAGGCTCTTGAGCCACCAGCTGTGGGAGCGGGGCGTCTCATCTTGGGCCACCAGCTGTGGGAGTGGGGCGTCTCATCTTGGGCCACCAGCTGTGGGAGTGGGGCGTCTCATCTTGGGCCACCAGCTATGGGAACGGGGCGTCTCGTCTTGGAGCAATCTTTCTAACATTGGGTCCTCTAACATAACGATGGTGTTCCTCACCCTGATGGCTTGGTGCTGCAGTCTGATGTTTAGTGGCTGTATGTTCAGGAGTTCATGGAGCTCCTGGATTGTCTGATCATATGGTGGACGGTGTTTTGCTGCTCTCCTTAGTGCCTTATTTTGCACTGCTTGCAGTTCTTGCATGTTAGTTTTCTTTAAGGTGTGTAGTGGTACTGGGGGATACTCTAGATGCGGCCGAACTAGAGCCTTATATAGGTGGATCTGAATGTTTCTACTGAGGCTTCGGAATCTGGCTGCTTTGGCTTTGTTTAGTTGGTAAGGACATGTGGGTAAGTGGGTAAGAGCGAGAATTGGGCATGGGTGAGGCTAGGCCATAGGGGGTAGATGTGAGCTTGGGCATTGGGTGAGGGAAGGGGGGGGTCGAGCTGGGGAAGGGTGTAACATGATCCATGGCGAGCCTGCCACCACACTATCCTCTATTTTACCTCTATCGCACTGAACTCTAATTATTGTCTTTTAACTATCAACTAAACCTCTGCAATTTTAAAGTATTACATTTTGAGCAAATAATATATGTTAATATGTAGTGTAATATGTGACCTATAGAGATGCATGGGTTAGGCATAGCAGGCCCCTGGGCGATGTTTTGCTGTTAATATGTGTTTATTTATGCGTGGCAGCGACCCCGGGGTTAGTGTATCACAGCTGCCATAGCTCGCAAAGCTGTGCTCCATCACCCTCTTCCACCATTGTCCTTTATCACCTGCGTCTTATTCAGTAATGTACCATAGTCAGTGTACCATTCTGCAGGTAGATAAGGAAGTCAGTGTATCCCAGTCAGAGGATACTGGGAGGTATCAATAGAGGATACAATAGAGAGGTTCCCTCTATTGGGAACCTCTCGTTGGGGAACGAGAGAGGGAGGAGAGGTCCCATCAACAAATTTCGGGATATATGGTGAATTAACCTCAATCTCAGTTAACCTTTGTTAAATGTAATAAACATGTCCTTAAAACTAATTATTGTAAGTAGTAACGTACTTTGAAAGCTGCCAGACAAGAGCAGAAAATAGCCTCAAGCTGGCTCCAGACAATGCTGGAGCCAGCTTCAGCACTCTATACCAATTGCTGCTCGATATACGTGATTAAAAATAACTATATGTAAGTGGCCACATAAGGAAAATGTTCACACATTCGAGTAATTTGCATAACATTGCTTGTTACCGTAAAGTGCAGATCATCAGGCCTCAGGCAGCCGGCCAAGCAGGCCTGGGGCAACGCCCAGCCTTAAAAATAATGCCATTTTAGTCTTAAAATCTATTTGTCACGTATTTTCGCAACATCTGTAAATAGTATTTATTAAACTATATAGCAAAAACACTTGCCAAACATAGTGGTATTGGAGTACTGCAAGTAAGCACGATAACGGTAAACCTAAATAAGATGCGCAGCCGCTATCTGTGGCATCAGCGCAGGCGGCCATGATGGTCGCTTCTTCCTGGGACGCCTGGCTACCTGCCTCTCATGTGGTGGCGCCCCATACCCTCTGTCTTGGTAACTCCCTCCTGGCTCTACCCACACTAACTACCACTGCCACTCATGGCTCTACCCACACTAACTACCACTGCCCTCATGGCTCCACCAACACTAACTACCACGGGTGGAACAGGAACAAGGGGACACAGGTAGAAACTTAGTACCCAAATGAGCCATTAGAATGTTTTCAGTGTCAGAGTAGTTAACGGATGGAATACATTAGGCAGTGATGTGGTGGAGGCTGACTCCATACACAGTTTCAAATGTAGATATGATAGAGCCCAGTAGGTTCAGGAACCTGTACACCAGTTGATTGAGGGTCCGTCTAATTACCACAAGCTACCACAAACTACACAAACTTCAGAAAGCTTCCTGGCAATACGTTAGTAATGAATAAATATGATATATTAAGTTAGGCTGACCTAACCTAACCTAACCTAACCTAACCTAACCTATCCTAACCTATCCTAACCTATCCTAACCTATCCTAACCTAACCTAACCTAACTTAACCAAACCTAACCTAACCTAACCGAAGCTTGGATCGTCGACTTGATTTGGCGTCACCAGTTTTTTATTTTCGTCTAATTTCTTTATAAAAAGATACTTTTTCAGATTAAAATTATGTTTTTTCGTGTTGTACATTCAGCACCAACATTATAATGAGTAAATATATCATATTTATTCATTACTAACGTATTGTCAGGAAGCTTTCTGAAGTTTGTGTAGTTTGTGGTAGCTTGTGGTAATTAGACGGACCGGTTGATTGACAGTTGAGAGGCGGGACCAAAGAACCAGAGCTCAACCCCCGTAAATTCAACTACGCGAGTGCTACTCTCCAACAATTTGGACTGGACGGCAGAGCGACGATCTCGAGATCGAAGATCTCGAGATCGAAGCGAGATTGAAGCGACGAGAGATTGAAGCGACGATCTCGATCTCGCTTCATGCTGGTCGGCGTTCAATCCCCGATGGTCCAAGTGGTGCTTTCTCCCGATAGTTCCCTTCCCTTTATCCTGTGAAATCATTTTGTCAGAATAGTACTCACCTAGTTGTGCTTGCTGGGGTTGAGCTTTGCTCTTTCGGCCCGCCTCTCAACTGTCAATCAACCAACTGTTACTAACTACTACTTTTTTTTCCACACTCCCACACACCCCAGGAAGCAGCCCGTAACAGCTGTCTAGCTTCCAGGTACTTATTTACTGCTAGGTAACAGGGACATCAGGGTGAAAGAAACTCTGCCCATTTGTTTCTGCCGGCCCCGGGAATCGAACCCCGGTCCGCATGACTAGATATCAAGCGTGCTGTCCACACAGCCACCGGCCCTGTAAGTGGAGTTGTGTATGGATTGATTGATGAAGATTAGGTCACCCAAGAGGAGGGTATAAGTGGAAGATGTTTGGGGGTGCCAAAGGTTTATATTATAAGGTGAGTGAGTGAGGGAGGGTGAGGGAGGTGTGTGGGTGAGGGAGGGTGAGGGAGGTGTGAGTGTGAGGGAGGTGTGAGTGTGAGGGAGGTGTGAGTGTGAGGGAGGTGTGAGTGTGAGGGAGGTGTGAGTGTGAGGGAGGGTGAGGGAGGTGTGAGTGTGAGGGAGGGTGAGGGAGGTGTGAGAGTGTGGGAGGGTGAGGGAGGTGTGAGAGTGTGGGAGGGTGAGGGAGGTGTGAGAGTGTGTGGGAGGGTGAGGGAGGTGTGAGAGTGTGGGAGGGTGAGGGAGGTGTGAGTGTGAGGGAGGGTGAGGGAGGTGTGAGAGTGTGTGGGAGGGTGAGGAAGGTGTGAGAGTGAGGGAGGTGTGAGAGTGTGTGGGAGGGTGAGGGAGGTGTGAGAGTGTGGGAGGGTGAGGGAGGTGTGAGTGTGAGGGAGGGTGAGGGAGGTGTGAGAGTGTGGGAGGGTGAGGGAGGTGTGAGTGTGAGGGAGGGTGAGGGAGGTGTGAGAGTGTGGGAGGGTGAGGAAGGTGTGAGAGTGAGGGAGGTGTGAGAGTGTGTGGGAGGGTGAGGGAGGTGTGAGAGTGTGGGAGGGTGAGGGAGGTGTGAGAGTGTGGGAGGGTGAGGGAGGTGTGAGTGTGAGGGAGGGTGAGGGAGGTGTGAGTGTGAGGGAGGGTGAAGGAGGTGTGAGAGTGTGGGAGGGTGAGGAAGGTGTGAGAGTGAGGGAGGTGTGAGAGTGTGTGGGAGGGTGAGGGAGGTGTGAGTGTGAGGGAGGGTGAGGGAGGTGTGAGAGTGTGGGAGGGTGAGGAAGGTGTGAGAGTGAGGGAGGTGTGAGAGTGTGTGGGAGGGTGAGGGAGGTGTGAGAGTGTGGGAGGGTGAGGGAGGTGTGAGTGTGAGGGAGGGTGAGGGAGGTGTGAGAGTGTGGGAGGGTGAGGGAGGTGTGAGAGTGAGGGAGGGTGAGGGAGGTGTGAGAGTGTGGGAGGGTGAGGGAGGTGTGAGTGTGAGGGAGGGTGAGGGAGGTGTGAGAGTGTGGGAGGGTGAGGGAGGTGTGAGAGTGAGGGAGGGTGAGGGAGGTGTGAGAGTGTGGGAGGGTGAGGGAGGTGTGAGAGTGAGGGAGGGTGAGGGAGGTGTGAGAGAGAGTGAGGGAGGTGTGAGAGTGTGTGGGAGGGTGAGGGAGGTGTGAGAGAGAGTGAGGGAGGTGTGAGAGTGTGTGGGAGGGTGAGGGAGGTGTGAGAGTGAGGGAGGGTGAGGGAGGTGTGAGAGTGTGGGAGGGTGAGGGAGGTGTGAGAGTGAGGGAGGGTGAGGGAGGTGTGAGAGTGTGGGAGGGTGAGGGAGGTGTGAGAGTGAGGGAGGGTGAGGGAGGTGTGAGAGTGAGGGAGGGTGAGGGAGGTGTGAGAGTGTGGGAGGGTTCGGGAGGTGTGAGAGAGAGTGAGGGAGGTGTGAGAGAGAGTGAGGGAGGGTGAGGGAGGTGTGAGAGAGAGTGAGGGAGGGTGAGGGAGGTGTGAGAGAGAGTGAGGGAGGGTGAGGGAGGTGTGAGAGAGAGTGAGGGAGGGTGAGGGAAGTGTGAGAGAGAGTGAGGGAGGGTGAGGGAGGTGTGAGAGAGAGTGAGGGAGGTGTGAGAGAGAGTGTGGGAGGTGTGAGAGAGAGTGTGGGAGGTGTGAGAGTGAGGGAGAGTGAGAGAGAGTGAGAGAGGGTGAGGAAGGTGTGAGAGAGTGAGGGAGGTGTGAGAGAGAGTGAGGGAGAGTGAGAGAGAGTGAGGGAGGTGTGAGAGTGAGGGAGGGTGAGGGAGGTGTGAGAGTGTGGGAGGGTGAGGGAGGTGTGAGAGTGAGGGAGGGTGAGGGAGGTGTGAGAGTGAGGGAGGGTGAGGGAGGTGTGAGAGTGTGGGAGGGTTCGGGAGGTGTGAGAGAGAGTGAGGGAGGTGTGAGAGAGAGTGAGGGAGGGTGAGGGAGGTGTGAGAGAGAGTGAGGGAGGGTGAGGGAGGTGTGAGAGAGAGTGAGGGAGGGTGAGGGAGGTGTGAGAGAGAGTGAGGGAGGGTGAGGGAAGTGTGAGAGAGAGTGAGGGAGGGTGAGGGAGGTGTGAGAGAGAGTGAGGGAGGTGTGAGAGAGAGTGTGGGAGGTGTGAGAGAGAGTGTGGGAGGTGTGAGAGTGAGGGAGAGTGAGAGAGAGTGAGAGAGGGTGAGGAAGGTGTGAGAGAGTGAGGGAGGTGTGAGAGAGAGTGAGGGAGAGTGAGAGAGAGTGAGGGAGGTGTGAGAGAGAGTGTGAGAGAGAGTGAGGGAGGTGTGAGAGAGAGTGAGGGAGGTGTGAGAGAGAGTGAGGGAGGTGTGAGAGAGAGTGAGGGAGAGTGAGAGAGCAGGGGTTCACCGGGTAGAGGCCGGGGTGTCAGGGAGGCAGAACAGGGAAGGAATTTGTCCCAAGTGTTCGACCGCACAGCGGGGTGGCCTTGTTTAGTGGGGGGGGGGGGAGGGTCATGGTGGGGGATGGCGGGGGACCTGGGGGATGGTTGGGTGGCTGGGGGATGGTTGGGTGGCTGGGGGATGGTTGAGGGGCTGGGGGATGGTTGGGTGGCTGGGGGATGGTTGGGTGGCTGGGGGATGGTTGAGGGGCTGGGGGATGGTTGGGTGGCTGGGGGATGGTTGGGTGGCTGGGGGATGGTTGGGTGGCTGGGGGATGGTTGAGGGGTTGGGGGATGGTTGAGGGGCTGGGGGATGGTTGGGTGGCTGGGGGATGGTTGGGTGGCTGGGGGATGGTTGGGTGGCTGGGGGATGGTTGAGGGGCTGGGGGATGGTTGGGTGGCTGGGGGATGGTTGGGTGGCTGGGGGATGGTTGAGGGGCTGGGGGGATGGTTGGGTGGCTGGGGGATGGTTGGGTGGCTGGGGGATGGATGGGTGGCTGGGGGATGGTTGGGTGGCTGGGGGATGGTTGGGTGGCTGGGGGATGGTTGGGTGGCTGGGGGATGGTTGGGAGGCTGGGGGATGGTTGGGTGGCTGGGGGATGGTTGGGTGGCTGGGGGATGGTTGGGTGGCTGGGGGATGGTTGGGTGGCTGGGGGATGGTTAGGTGGCTGGGGGATGGTTGAGGGGCTGGGGGATGGTTGAGGGGCTGGGGGATGGTTGGGTGGCTGGGGGATGGTTGAGGGGCTGGGGGATGGTTGGGTGGCTGGGGGATGGTTGGGTGGCTGGGGGATGGTTGAGGGGCTGGGGGATGGTTGGGTGGCTGGGGGATGGTTGGGTGGCTGGGGGATGGTTGGGTGGCTGGGGGATGGTTGGGTGGCTGGGGGATGGTTGGGTGGCTGGGGGATGGTTGGGTGGCTGGGGGATGGTTGGGAGGCTGGGGGATGGTTGGGTGGCTGGGGGATGGTTGGGTGGCTGGGGGATGGTTGGGTGGCTGGGGGATGGTTGGGTGGCTGGGGGATGGTTAGGTGGCTGGGGGATGGTTGAGGGGCTGGGGGATGGTTGAGGGGCTGGGGGATGGTTGGGTGGCTGGGGGATGGTTGGGTGGCTGGGGGATGGTTGGGTGGCTGGGGGATGGTTGAGGGGCTGGGGGATGGTTGGGTGGCTGGGGGATGGTTGGGTGGCTGGGGGATGGTTGGGTGGCTGGGGGATGGTTGGGTGGCTGGGGGATGGTTGGGTGGCTGGGGGATGGTTGGGTGGCTGGGGGATGGTTGGGTGGCTGGGGGATGGTTGGGTGGCTGGGGGATGGTTGGGTGGCTGGGGGATGGTTGGGTGGCTGGGGGATGGTTGGGTGGCTGGGGGATGGTTGGGTGGCTGGGGGATGGTTGAGGGGCTGGGGGATGGTTGGGTGGCTGGGGGATGGTTGGGTGGCTGGGGGATGGTTGGGTGGCTGGGGGATGGTTGGGGGGCTGGGGAATGGTTGGGGGGCTGAGGGATGGTAGGGGGGGCTGGGGAAAATGCACAGGAAATCAGTGTCACAGATTTTAATGGAAAGGAAACATCATGCATAAACACTGAACAAAATACATGGATTAACACCATAGAAAAATGCATGACTGATCACATCCCCGTAGCTCACCACATAACGCTCCCACACCCCCCAGCCACGGAGGCGCTCAGGACACTGCAAACCAGATATAACATTCTTCTACAACTCATAACACAACACGGGTGGACGGATGAGCGCAAAAGACTACAAAGGGAACTACAAGATGAGCTGCAAGATCTATGCAAAACAGAGTACACCAAACAATGGGATGACCTAATAAGCAATATCCAAGTCGACTACAGAAACCCGGGAAAGTTCTGAAAAAAGTAAAGACCCTGATGGAAACTTCAGCCTAGGAAACACCCTACATCATAGACGCCTCAGGAAATAAACTCTATGAGGAGAGAGAACAAGAACAGGAATTCAGGAAGTTCTGGGAAAAAATATTCAGGATAAACCCGGAAGAAAGTTTAAACTTTTGCCCCATTAATGAAAGGGAAATTACAACTCAGGCCGATAACAGAGCTGCAGCACTACTCCCGACGCAAACAATAGACCTTAACAACATACGCGATGACTGCCACCTTATGAAACACATAACCATTGCAGAGGTCCATAAAACAATTATGGGTTTCAAGAACAAGGCGCCGGGCAACAGCAAGATAAATAAGATGGTATTATCCAACCTACCAGTGATTGCACTCCATCAATACACATATATAATAAATGCAGCTCTTGCATCTGGACTATTCCCCACATACTTCAAGAATGCCACAATAAGATTACTCCCCAAGCCAGGTAAACCCTCAACCCAAACTGAAAACTACAGGCCAATTTCCCTCCTCGAAGTACCAGGCAAAGTATTCGAAAAAAATAATCAATCAGAGACTTGTGAAGTGCATGGAGGAGGAAGGGAAGTATAACACCAGGCAGCATGGGTTTAGACACCGCAGAGGGGCCCATACAGCTATAGCCCTGATCTACCAGCATATAGCAGAGGGGCCCATACAGCTATAGCCCTGATCTACCAGCATATAGCAGAGGGGCCCATACAGCTATAGCCCTGATCTACCAGCATATAGCAGAGGGGCCCACACAGCTATAGCCCTGATCTACCAGCATATAGCAGAGGGGCCCATACAGCTATAGCCCTGATCTACCAGCATATAGCAGAGGGGCCCATACAGCTATAGCCCTGATCTACCAGCATATAGCAGAGGGGCCCATACAGCTATAGCCCTGATCTACCAGCATATAGCAGAGGGGCCCATACAGCTATAGCCCTGATCTACCAGCATATAGCAGAGGGGCCCATACAGCTATAGCCCTGATCTACCAGCATATAGCAGAGGGGCCCATACAGCTATAGCCCTGATCTACCAGCATATAGCAGAGGGGCCCATACAGCTATAGCCCTGATCTACCAGCATATAGCAGAGGGGCCCATACAGCTATAGCCCTGATCTACCAGCATATAGCAGAGGGGCCCATACAGCTATAGCCCTGATCTACCAGCATATAGCAGAGGGGCCCATAGAGCTATAGCCCTGATCTACCAGCATATAGCAGAGGGGCCCATACAGCTATAGCCCTGATCTACCAGCATATATCAGAGGGGCCCATACAGCTATAGCCCTGATCTACCAGCATATAGCAGAGGGGCCCATACAGCTATAGCCCTGATCTACCAGCATATAGCAGAGGGGCCCATACAGCTATAGCCCTGATCTACCAGCATATAGCAGAGGGGCCCATACAGCTATAGCCCTGATCTACCAGCATATAGCAGAGGGGCCCATACAGCTATAGCCCTGATCTACCAGCATATAGCAGAGGGGCCCATACAGCTATAGCCCTGATCTACCAGCATATAGCAGAGGGGCCCATACAGCTATAGCCCTGATCTACCAGCATATAGCAGAGGGGCCCATACAGCTATAGCCCTGATCTACCAGCATATAGCAGAGGGGCCCATACAGCTATAGCCCTGATCTACCAGCATATAGCAGAGGGGCCCATACAGCTATAGCCCTGATCTACCAGCATATAGCAGAGGGGCCCATAGAGCTATAGCCCTGATCTACCAGCATATAGCAGAGGGGCCCATAGAGCTATAGCCCTGATCTACCAGCATATAGCAGAGGGGCCCATACAGCTATAGCCCTGATCTACCAGCATATATCAGAGGGGCCCATACAGCTATAGACCTGATCTACCAGCATATAGCAGAGGGGCCCATACAGCTATAGCCCTGATCTACCAGCATATAGCAGAGGGGCCCATACAGCTATAGCCCTGATCTACCAGCATATAGCAGAGGGGCCCATAGAGCTATAGCCCTGATCTACCAGCATATAGCAGAGGGGCCCATACAGCTATAGCCCTGATCTACCAGCATATAGCAGAGGGGCCCATACAGCTATAGCCCTGATCTACCAGCATATAGCAGAGGGGCCCATACAGCTATAGCCCTGATCTACCAGCATATAGCAGAGGGGCCCATACAGCTATAGCCCTGATCTACCAGCATATAGCAGAGGGGCCCATACAGCTATAGCCCTGATCTACCAGCATATAGCAGAGGGGCCCATACAGCTATAGCCCTGATCTACCAGCATATAGCCAACGCAGTGTCGAAAAAAGTTCAGTGTAATATAGAGCTTAGAGACGTTTCGAAAGCCTTCGACAAAGTTTGGCACACAGGCCTAAAATATAAGATATCTGAGCTAGGACTTCCCGAGAGATTTACTGCTACTCTCTGCAGCTTTATAGACAACAGAACTGCTAGGCTTAATATCAGCAGCTACTTGGGTGACTTAATAGAACTGAAAAGTGGAGTACCACAAGGAAGCTGCCTCTCCCCCACTCTATTCAACATATATACAGCTGACCTACCCCAACCCCAACATGGAGAATACATCACATACGCTGACGATGTCACCCAAATAATATGCCAACCGGGACCATCAAAGCCGCTACTAGCCGACAAGAGCAAGGCAACAATTGAACTCATAAACAACTTTGAGAAGCAATGGAAAATTAGCACCAACAAACAAAAGTTTCAGATAATTCACATTGCGAAAAGAAACCCGGACCCCATCATCCTTGACAACATCCGATCTAATATGCGGAGGTCGGCAGAATACTGAAGCTGCCTTAGTAAAACTGAGGAGATTCCGAAGCCTCAGTACTAACATTCAGATCCACCTATAAAAGGCTCTAGTTCGGCCGCATCTAGAATATCCCCCAATACCACTACACACCATAAAGAAAACTAACATGCAGAAACTGCAAGCAGTACAAAATAAGGCGCTAAGGAGAGCAGCAAAACACCGTCCACCATATGATCAGACAATCCAGGAGCTCCATGAACTCCTGAACATACAGCCACTAAACATCAGACTGCAGCACCAAGCCATCAGGGTGTGGAACACCATCGTTATGTTAGAGGACCCAATGTTAGAAAGATTACTCCAAGATGAGACGCCCCGCTCCCACAGCTGGTGGCCCAAGATGAGACGCCCCACTCCCACAGCTGGTGGCCCAGGATGAGGCGCCCCGCTCCCACAGCTGGTGGCCCAAGATGAGACGCCCCACTCCCACAGCTGGTGGCCCAAGATGAGACGCCCCATTCCCACAGCTGGTGGCCCAAGATGAGACGCCCCGCTCCCACAGCTGGTGGCCCAAGATGAGACGCCCCACTCCCACAGCTGGTGGCCCAAGATGAGACGCCCCGCTCCCACAGCTGGTGACCCAAGATGAGACGCCCCACTCCCACAGCTGGTGACCCAAGATCAGACGCCCCACTCCCACAGCTGGTGGCCCAAGATGAGACGCCCCACTCCCACAGCTGGTGGCCCAAGATAATACGCCCCACTCCCACAGCTGGTGGCCCAAGATGAGGCGCCCCGCTCCCACAGCTGGTGGCCCAAGAGCCGCGATTTACTAGATGCTAACCCCGCCCCACAGTACATAATTCCCAGATGAAATACTGACCAGAAATCCTTCCCCCAATAATTGGAAAAATTGAGTATGTATGTGTGTGTATGCATATGTATACGAGTATATATGTATAAGTGCATGTATGAATAACTCAATAAATAATAATAATAAAGAGCCTTAAACAGAACAACATGTGTGGAAGCATCAGTGTGTATATATGAATGCTACACAGTATTCATGTATAGACATCCATATATGGTGAAACACATGTGAAGAACCTCTCACACACTCACAGCTCCCTGACAAGAGGGAGCCCGCTTAGCTTAGCTGCCAACACTCACACATGGTGTCAGCAAGGCGGACAGCCCGCCTGCTTTCATACCTCTCACTGTATTTCCCACTTCTATACTTCCCTTCACCAAATTATTTAAACATATATTTTCACTAATAAATAATTATTACACAAGCCACCCAGCCTGCGGTACAAGCCACCAGTCTGCCGTACAAGCCACCCAGCCTGCGGTACAAGCCACCAGTCTGCCGTACAAGCCACCAGCCTGCCGTACAAGCCACCCAGCCTGCCGTACAAGCCACCAGCCTGCCGTACAAGCCACCCAGCCTGCGGTACAAGCCACCTGTCTGCCGTACAAGCCACCAGCCTGCCGTACAAGCCACCCAGCCTGCCGTACAAGCCACCAGCCTGCCGTACAAGCCACCAGCTTGCCGTACAAGCCACCAGCCTGCCGTACAAGCCACCCAGCCTGCCGTACAAGCCACCAGCCTGCCGTACAAGCCACCCAGCCTGCCGTACAAGCCACCAGCCTGCCGTACAAGCCACCCAGCCTGCCGTACAAGCCACCAGCCTGCCGTACAAGCCACCAGCCTGCCGTACAAGCCACCCAGCCTGCCGTACAAGCCACCAGCCTGCCGTACAAGCCACCAGCCTGCCGTACAAGCCACCAGCCTGTCGTACAAGCCACCAGCCTGCCGTACAAGCCACCCAGCCTGCCGTACAAGCCACCAGCCTGCCGTACAAGCCACCCAGCCTGCCGTACAAGCCTCCAGCCTGCCGTACAAGCCACCCAGCCTGCCGTACAAGCCACCAGCCTGCCGTACAAGCCACCCAGCCTGCCGTACAAGCCACCAGCCTGCCGTACAAGCCACCAGCCTGCGGTACAAGCCACCAACTTGCCGTACAAGCCACCCAGCCTGCCGTACAAGCCACCAGCCTGCGGTACAAGCCACCAGCCTGCCGTACAAGCCACCAGCCTGCCGTACAAGCCACCCAGCCTGCCGTACAAGCCACCAGCCTGCCGTACAAGCCACCCAGCCTGCCGTACAAGCCACCAGCCTGCCGTACAAGCCACCCAGCCTGCCGTACAAGCCACCAGCCTGCCGTACAAGCCACCAGCCTGCGGCACAAGCCACCAGCCTGCCGTACAAGCCACCCAGCCTGCCGTACAAGCCACCAGCCTGCGGTACAAGCCACCAGCCTGCCGTACAAGCCACCAGCCTGCCGTACAAGCCACCCAGCCTGCGGTACAAGCCACCTGTCTGCCGTACAAGCCACCAGCCTGCCGTACAAGCCACCCAGCCTGCCGTACAAGCCACCAGCCTGCCGTACAAGCCACCAGCCTGCGGTACAAGCCACCAGCCTGCCGTACAAGCCACCAAGCCTGCCGTACAAGCCACCAGCCTGCGGTACAAGCCACCAGCCTGCCATACAAGACACCCAGCCTGCCGTACAAGCCACCAGCCTGCCGTACAAGCCACCAGCCTGCGGTACAAGCCACCAGCCTGCCGTACAAGCCACCCAGCCTGCCGTACAAGCCACCCAGCCTGCCGTACAAGACACCCAGCCTGCCGTACAAGCCACCAGCCTGCCGTACAAGCCACCAGCCTGCAGTACAAGCCACCCAGCCTGCCGTACAAGCCACCAGCCTGCCGTACAAGCCACCCAGCCTGCCGTACAAGCCACCAGCCTGCCGTACAAGCCACCCAGCCTGCCGTACAAGCCACCAGCCTGCCGTACAAGCCACTAAGCCTGCCGTACAAGCCACCAGCCTGCCGTACAAGCCACCAGCCTGCCGTACAAGCCACCAGCCTGCCGTACAAGCCACCAGCCTGCCGTACAAGCCACCAGCCTGCCGTACAAGCCACCAGCCTGCCGTACAAGCCACCAGCCTGCCGTACAAGCCACCCAGCCTGCGGTACAAGCCACCTGTCTGCCGTACAAGCCACCAGCCTGCCGTACAAGCCACCCAGCCTGCCGTACAAGCCACCAGCCTGCCGTACAAGCCACCAGCCTGCGGTACAAGCCACCAGCCTGCCGTACAAGCCACCCAGCCTGCCGTACAAGCCACCAGCCTGCGGTACAAGCCACCAGCCTGCCATACAAGACACCCAGCCTGCCGTACAAGCCACCAGCCTGCCGTACAAGCCACCAGCCTGCGGTACAAGCCACCAGCCTGCCGTACAAGCCACCCAGCCTGCCGTACAAGCCACCCAGCCTGCCGTACAAGACACCCAGCCTGCCGTACAAGCCACCAGCCTGCCGTACAAGCCACCAGCCTGCAGTACAAGCCACCCAGCCTGCCGTACAAGCCACCAGCCTGCCGTACAAGCCACCCAGCCTGCCGTACAAGCCACCAGCCTGCCGGACAAGCCACCCAGCCTGCCGTACAAGCCACCAGCCTGCCGTACAAGCCACTAAGCCTGCCGTACAAGCCACCAGCCTGCCGTACAAGCCACCAGCCTGCCGTACAAGCCACCAGCCTGCCGTACAAGCCACCAGCCTGCCGTACAAGCCACCAGCCTGCCGTACAAGCCACCAGCCTGCCGTACAAGCCACCAGCCTGCCGTACAAGCCACCCAGCCTGCGGTACAAGCCACCTGTCTGCCGTACAAGCCACCAGCCTGCCGTACAAGCCACCCAGCCTGCCGTACAAGCCACCAGCCTGCCGTACAAGCCACCAGCCTGCGGTACAAGCCACCAGCCTGCCGTACAAGCCACCCAGCCTGCCGTACAAGCCACCAGCCTGCGGTACAAGCCACCAGCCTGCCATACAAGACACCCAGCCTGCCGTACAAGCCACCAGCCTGCCGTACAAGCCACCAGCCTGCGGTACAAGCCACCAGCCTGCCGTACAAGCCACCCAGCCTGCCGTACAAGCCACCCAGCCTGCCGTACAAGACACCCAGCCTGCCGTACAAGCCACCAGCCTGCCGTACAAGCCACCAGCCTGCAGTACAAGCCACCCAGCCTGCCGTACAAGCCACCAGCCTGCCGTACAAGCCACCCAGCCTGCCGTACAAGCCACCAGCCTGCCGGACAAGCCACCCAGCCTGCCGTACAAGCCACCAGCCTGCCGTACAAGCCACTAAGCCTGCCGTACAAGCCACCAGCCTGCCGTACAAGCCACCAGCCTGCCGTACAAGCCACCAGCCTGCCGTACAAGCCACCAGCCTGCCGTACAAGCCACCAGCCTGCCGTACAAGCCACCAGCCTGCCGTACAAGCCACCAGCCTGCCGTACAAGCCACCCAGCCTGCGGTACAAGCCACCTGTCTGCCGTACAAGCCACCAGCCTGCCGTACAAGCCACCCAGCCTGCCGTACAAGCCACCAGCCTGCCGTACAAGCCACCAGCCTGCGGTACAAGCCACCAGCCTGCCGTACAAGCCACCCAGCCTGCCGTACAAGCCACCAGCCTGCGGTACAAGCCACCAGCCTGCCATACAAGACACCCAGCCTGCCGTACAAGCCACCAGCCTGCCGTACAAGCCACCAGCCTGCGGTACAAGCCACCAGCCTGCCGTACAAGCCACCCAGCCTGCCGTACAAGCCACCCAGCCTGCCGTACAAGACACCCAGCCTGCCGTACAAGCCACCAGCCTGCCGTACAAGCCACCAGCCTGCAGTACAAGCCACCCAGCCTGCCGTACAAGCCACCAGCCTGCCGTTCAAGCCACTAAGCCTGCCGTACAAGCCACCAGCCTGCCGTACAAGCCACCAGCCTGCCGTACAAGCCACCAGCCTGCCGTACAAGCCACCAGCCTGCCGTACAAGCCACCAGCCTGCCGTACAAGCCACCAGCCTGCCGTACAAGCCACCAGTCTGCCGTACAAACCACCAGCCTGCCGTACAAGCCACCAGCCTGCCGTAGAAGCCACCCAGCCTGCCGTACAAGCCACCAGCCTGCATTACAAACCACCAGCCTGCCGTACAAGCCACCAGCCTGCCGTACAAACCACCAGCCTGCCGTACAAGCCACCAGCCTGCAGTACAAGCCACCCAGCCTGCAGTACAAGCCACCAGCCTGCAGTACAAGCCACCCAGCCTGCCGTAGAAGCCACCAGCCTGCCGTACAAATCACCAGCCTGCCGTACAAGCCACCAGCCTGCCGTACAAGCCACCCAACCTGCCGTACAAGCCACCAGCCTGCATTACAAACCACCAGCCTGCCGTACAAGCCACCAGCCTGCCGTACAAACCACCAGCCTGCCGTACAAGCCACCAGCCTGCAGTACAAGCCACCCAGCCTGCAGTACAAGCCACCCAGCCTGCCGTACAAGCCACCAGCCTGTCGTACAACCCACCCAGCCTGCCGTACAAGCCACCCAGCTGGGAAGACAGCCTAGTCAGCCAGTTATCATGCCGCTAAGCAGGCAACAGATACCTCATTTAGTAACCAATCTATCAGTGTTTCCCGCGTAGGCCTACACGTCAACACCTGACCTCCGGCAGGTGTTATTAATTATAAAGACATCATTCAAGCTTCACAACACATATAACAACATACCTGAGCTCGACACACAGACGGTAGGTAGGCCTAGAATTTTTTTCCATTGCCTTCACACAGCGCTCCATAAGGTGGGGGCGATTATAGGCCCATCACTCCGGCCTAAATCTCTATAGGCCTTCTCCAGCTGAGGGATATTTCGCTGGGTTTGTGTTGTGTTACAAGGGACTTGGTGGGTTGTTTGTGGTGGGGAGGTGGGTGGGGGGGGGGGGAACACTGTGTTGTGTGCTCTGGTTGTGTTCTTCTTCAACTACCAAATATTGTACTTGGGATTATTTTGTGTGGTTGTGTGTGGCATCCGGGGAGTTTCCCAGGCCTATGTGAGGGGGGGGGGGGAGGCACCGGCCTGCCTCGGCCTCTCCGACACGCACTCACTCACTCACACACGCCCACACTCACACACGCACGAACTCACACACACACAATTCAAAGGAATTGAAAGGCTATTTAACACAAGGGGCACACGCATTAGGTGACACAGGTGGAAATTGAGTGCCCAAATGAGCCACAATGATATTAGAATGAACTTTTTTTAGTGTCAGAGTGGTTGACAAATGGCATGCATTAGGAAGTAATGTGGTGGAGGCTGACTCCATGCACAGTTTCAAGTGTAGATATGATAGAGCTCAGTAGGCTCAGGGACCTGTATATCAGTTGATTGACAGTTGAGATGCAGGACCAAAGAGCGCACACACACGAACTCCCTCACGCACGCACGAACGCACGCATGCATTCACACACACATGCAGAATATGTTACATAGACATACCAGCCATAGTTCACCAAACATACAGGATATGTCTGGCGTGACACGTATACAATTCTCAGAGGAATTAACAGGATAGATAAAGATAAACTGTTTAACACTGGAGGGACACGAACAAGGGGACACAGGTGGAAACTTAGTACCCAAATGAGCCACAGGGACGTTAAAAAGAACTTTTTCAGTGTAAGAGTAGTTACCAGATGAAATGCATTAGGCAGTGATGTGGTGGAGGCTGACTCCATACACAGTTTCAAATGTAGCTGTGTGCCATAGTGACAGTATTGGGCAGCGCCACTCATCCTGTGAGTGGACACATCGCCATAGTGACAGTATTGGGCAGCGCCACTCATCCTGTGAGTGTACACACCGCCATAGTGACAGTATTGGGCAGCGCCACTCATCCTGTGAGTGGACACACCGCCATAGTGACAGTATTGGGCAGCGTCACTCATCCTGTGAGTGTACACACCGCCATAGTGACAGTATTGGGCAGCGCCACTCATCCTGTGAGTGGACACACCGCCATAGTGACAGTATTGGGCATCGCCACTCATCCTGTGAGTGGACACACCACCATAGTGACAGTATTGGGCAGCGCCACTCATCCTGTGAGTGGACACACCGCCATAGTGACAATATTGGGCAGCGCCACTCATCCTGTGAGTGGACACACCGCCATAGTGACAGTATTGGGCAGCACCACTCATCCTGTGAGTGGACACCCCGCCATAGTGACAGTATTGGGCAGCGCTACTCATCCTGTGAGTGGACACACCACCATAGTGACAGTATTGGGCAGCGCCACTCATCCTGTGAGTGGACACCCCGCCATAGTGACAGTATTGGGCAGCGCCACTCATCCTGTGAGTGGACACACCACCATAGTGACAGTATTGGGCAGCGCCACTCATCCTGTGAGTGGACACACCGCCATAGCAGCATGTACAACACTCCCCAATAGGAAGAATGCCCGCTGGGTTGTTCATCTCTCCCACTTGTACCCAGTGGAATGTAATGTGGAAGGCCAACCTCAGATGTCGCCAGTGACTGCATTCCTCGACAGAAACAGTAGCTTATGCTCTGCTGTTCTCCAGGCTCCTGTTATCAGGTAGGCCTATATTTCTGCGACAGACCATAGGCCTATAGAGAGTTGGGAGGCGGGAGAAGGGACGGAGGTAGGTAGGGTATAGGGGAGTTTTGGGTGGCTGGGGGATGGATGGTACTGGGAGAGATGGGAGGAGGGAGGGAGGGAAAGGGGGAGACAATCCAGGAGCTCCATGAACTGAACACACAGCCACTAAACATCAGACTGCAGCACCAAGCCATCAGGGTGTGGAACACCATCGTTATGTTAGAGGACCCAATGTTAGAAAGATTACTCCAAGATGAGACGCCCCACTCCCACAGCTGGTGGCCCAAGATGAGACGCCCCGCTCCTACAGCTGGTGGCCCAAGATGAGACGTCCCGCTCCCACAGCTGGTGGCCCAAGATGAGACGACCCACTCTCACAGCTGGTGGCCCAAGATGAGACGCCCCGCTCCCACAGCTGGTGGCCCAAGATGAGACGCCCCGCTCCCACAGCTGGTGGCCCAAGATGAGATGCCCCGCTCCCACAGCTGGTGGCCCAAGATGAGACCCCCCACTCCCACAGCTGGTGGCCCAAGATGAGATGCCCCGCTCCCACAGCTGGTGGCCCAAGATGAGACGCCCCGCTCCCACAGCTGGTGGCCCAAGATGAGACGCCCCGCTCCCACAGCTGGTGGCCCAAGATGAGACGCCCCGCTCCCACAGCTGGTGGCCCAAGATGAGACGCCCCGCTCCCACAGCTGGTGGCCCAAGATGAGACGTCCCGCTCCCACAGCTGGTGGCCCAAGATGAGACGCCCCACTCCCACAGCTGGTGGCCCAAGATGAGACGCCCCACTCCCACAGCTGGTGGCCCAAGATGAGACGCCCCGCTCCCACAGCTGGTGGCCCAAGATGAGACGCCCCGCTCCCACAGCTGGTGGCCCAAGATGAGACGCCCCGCTCCCACAGCTGGTGGCCCAAGATGAGACGCCCCACTCCCACAGTTGGTGGCCCAAGATGATACGCCCCACTCCCACAGCTGGTGGCCCAAGATGAGACGCCCCACTCCCACAGTTGGTGGCCCAAGATGAGACGCCCCACTCCCACAGTTGGTGGCCCAAGATGAGACGCCCCGCTCCCACAGCTGGTGGCCCAAGATGAGACGCCCCGCTCCCACAGCTGGTGGCCCAAGATGAGACGCCCCACTCCCACAGCTGGTGGCCCAAGAGCCACCATCATCAATTTACTAGATGAAAACCCAGCCCCACAGTACATAGTTCCCAATACAATTCGGGATTATTGGTGCAGTGGTCACGGTATTGTGTACGTTTAGGGGTGATCCTGGGGTGATATATATTTATATATATATAATATCTATTATATATATATATATATATATATATATATATATATATTATATATATATATATATATATATATATATATATATATATATATATATATATATATATATATATATATATATATATATATATATATATATATATAAACTTTAGAACACTTTCCCACCAGGAGACTCGAACCCTAGCCAGCACAGAAGCCTAACAGCAACTGGCATAACAGGTACGCCTTTAACCCACTGCACCAAACTCAGACCCTTAAAAGAGATGGTAATTACGGGGTATTTAAACCCCCAAAGATCCCTGCACCAAAGAGTTTGGTGCAGTGAGTTAAAGGCGTACCTGTTATGCCAGGAGCACTCTGCCAGGAGCACTCTGCTGGCGTACAGGATCCCTTAACCGCTCGACCAACACGACCGGACAAAAGAGGATGGTAGCCGAGGCTATTTCCATCCCCCCGACGGCACTCGGTTGGTAATCATGGCCATGATATTTTATCAAATCACCTCATTCTCTGGGGAACACGTGAGGAACATAAATGCGAACAAGCCTGAATGGTCCCCCAGGACTATATGCAACTAAAAACTCACACCCCAGAAGTAAGCCGGAGATGAACTAGATCAAATCTACACTGACGGGTCATCTAATCCTGTCAATGGCAGAGCTGGTTCAGCATACACGGTAATTAAGGATAATGCTCTCCAACGCAGAAATGAAGAAAATTTGCGTATTGAGAACTATGCCGCTTCAACGCAAGCATAGCTAACTGCTATTGTTATGGCGTTAAGGTTTCTTAAGCGGAACACCAATGGTGCAGTGATTTGCACTGATTCAAAAGCAGCGCTACAAAGCCTAAGTAAAAATCGGGCAGAAAATCTTGCAATAGTCGCTGAAATCAAGAGAGTTGTGAAAGTATTTACCAATCAGGGAAGAGTCATCAAGTTTCTGTGGATCCCCTCCCATGTTGGAATATGTGGGAATGAACGAGCAA
This sequence comes from Procambarus clarkii, assembly GCF_040958095.1. Taxonomy (NCBI): domain Eukaryota; kingdom Metazoa; phylum Arthropoda; class Malacostraca; order Decapoda; family Cambaridae; genus Procambarus; species Procambarus clarkii. The sequence continues at coordinate 10,042,242 of NC_091163.1, forward strand.
ATGAACAAATTAGAGGTATTGTCAGGCAACATCACCGTGACAAGGTAACTGAGGAAAGGAGGATAGAAGCACACACCAGTGAATCTGTACGATGGTACAACATGGTTGCTGCTGGCAATCCCATTCATTATGGACGAAGAGAAGGAGAACACGGAAGAGAATCAGTAATAGCGAGAATCCGTCTTGGATACAAATATCCATGGAGATACGGAATGGAAACAACAGTTGATCAGCGAAGTTGCAGAATCTGTGATGAGAGTGATGGACACCACCTTGACCACTATCTACGTGAATGTGAACACCTGAGAGACATTAGGAATATGTGTAGAATAATAAACCCCACATTGTTTGAGTTAGGAAAACACTATTTGTCAAATATTGATACTGTTCTTAAAAGATTCCCCCATTTTGCACCCGCAAGATGGGGGAATCACCATAACAACACTCCAGGTGTACCATAACCCACTCCAGGTGTACCATAACCACACTCCAGGTGTACCATAACCACACTCCAGGTGCACCATAACCACACTCCAGGTGTTCCATAACCATACACTCCAGGTGTACCATAACCACACTCCAGGGTACCATAACAACACACTCCAGGTGTACCATAACCACACTCCAGGTGTACCATAACCACACTCCAGGTGTACCATAATCACACTCCAGGTGTACCATAACCACACACTCCAGGTGTACCATAACCACACTCCAGGTGTACCATAACCACACTACAGGTGTACCATAACCACACTCAAGGTGTACCATAACCACACTCCAGGTGTACCATAACCAAACACTCCAGGTGTACCATAACCACACACTCCAGGTGTACCATAACCACACACTCCAGGTGTACCATAACCACACACTCCAGGTGTACCATAACCACACACTCAGTGTGTATCATAACCACACACTCCAGGTGTACCATAACCACACTCCAGGTGTACCATAACCACACTCCAGGTGTTCCATAACCACACACTCCAGGTGTACCATAACCACACTCCAGGTGTACCATAACCACACTCCAGGTGTTCCATAACTACATTCCAGGTGTACCATAACCACACACTCCAGGTGTACCATAACCACACACTCCAGGTGTATTATAACCACACTCCAGGTGTACCATAACCACACACTCCAGGTGTACCATAACCACACTCCAGGTGTACCATAACAACACTCCAGGTGTACCATACCCACACTCCAGGTGTACCATAACCACACACTCCAGGTGTACCATAACCACACTCCAGGTGTACCATAACCACACACCAGGTGTACCATAACCACACACTCCAGGTGTACCATACCCACACACTCCAGGTGTATAATAACCACACTCCAGGTGTACCATAACCACACTCCAGGGTACCATAACAACACACTCCAGGTGTACCATATCCACACTCCAGGTGTACCATATCCACACTCCAGGTTTACCATATCCACACTCCAGGTGTACCATAACCACACACTCCAGGTGTACCATAACTACACTCCACGTGTACCATAACCACACTCCAGGTGGACCATAACCACACTCCAGGTGTACCATAACCACACTCCAGGTGTACCATAACCAAACACTTCAGGTGTACCATAACCACACACTCCAGGTGTACCATAACCACACTCTAGGTGTACCATAATCATACACTCCAGGTGTACCATAACCACACTCCAGGTGTACCATAACCACACTCCAGGTGTTCCATAACCACACACTCCAGGTGTACCATAACCACACTCCAGGGTACCATAACAACACACTCCAGGTGTACCATAACCACACTCCAGGTGTACCATAACCACACTCCAGGTGTACCATAACCACACTCCAGGTGTACCATAACCACACACTCCAGGTGTACCATAACCACACACTCCAGGTGTACCATAACCACACTCCAGGTGTACCATAACCACACTACAGATGTACCATAACCACACTCCAGGTGTACCATAACCACACTCCAGGTGTACCATAACCACACACTCCAGGTGTACCATAACCACACACTCCAGGTGTACCATAACCACACACTCCAGGTGTACCATAACCACACACTCCAGGTGTATTATAACCACACTCCAGGTGTACCATAACCACACACTCCAGGTGTACCATAACCACACACTCCAGGTGTATTATAACCACACTCCAGGTGTACCATAACCACACACTCCAGGTGTACCATAACCACACTCCAGGGTACCATAACCACACACTCCAGGTGTACCATAACCACACTCCAGGTGTTCCATAACCACACACTCCAGGTGTACCATAACCACACTCCAGGTGTACCATAACCACACTCCAGGTGTACCATAACCACACTCCAGGTGTACCATAACCACACTCCAGGTGTACCATAACCACACTCCAGGTGTACCATAACCACACTCCAGGTGTACCATTACCACACTCCAGGTGTACCATAACTACACTCCAGGTGTACCATTACTACACTCCAGGTGTACCATAACCACACACTCCAGGTGTACCATAACCACACTCCAGGTGTACAATAACCACACTCCAGGTGTACCATAACCACACTCCAGGTGTACCATAACCACACTCCAGGTGTACCATAACCACACTCCAGGTGTACCATAACCACACTCCAGGTGTACCATAACCACACTCCAGGTGTACCATAACCACACTCCAGGTGTACCATAACCACACTCCAGGTGTACCATAACCACACTCCAGGTGTACCATTACCACACTCCAGGTGTACCATAACCACACTCCAGGTGTACAATAACCACACTCCAGGTGTACCATAACCACACTCCAGGTGTACCATAACCACACTCCAGGTGTACCATTACCACACTCCAGGTGTACCATTACCACACTCCAGGTGTACCATTACTACACTCCAGGTGTACCATAACCACACTCCAGGTGTACAATAACCACACTCCAGGTGTACCATAACCACACTCCAGGTGTACCATAACCACACTCCAGGTGTACCATTACCACACTCCAGGTGTACCATTACTACACTCCAGGTGTACCATAACCACACACTCCAGGTGTACCATAACCACACTCCAGGTGTACAATAACCACACTCCAGGTGTACCATAACCACACTCCAGGTGTACCATAACCACACTCCAGGTGTACCATAACCACACTCCAGGTGTACCATAACCACACTCCAGGTGTACCATAACATCACTTAATTTGTGATTAATATTAATAATTTCCTGTGGATTAAAATTATAAATATTATATAAACAAGGAAGGTCCTCCACCAGCTTCTCCACCTGGTGACTGCTGGACAATGTACCTAAAATCTTTTAGGTTAATTTTGCTTCCCGTTTATTTAACAGAAAGTCAAATGTCAGCTAACTGTTGTTGACGTGGGCATTGCTTGCTATCACATGCAGTTGATGGGTGATTGGGCGCTGTGATTGGCTGAACTTGCCAACGGCCTCGGCTATCAAAGGTCCTCCGGACACACTATTGGTCAGAAAGTGCATTAACTCCGCCCACTTGATTACGTCACTGTCTATAGTCCAGCTGGTCGGCTGGGAGCAGCGCTGCATCGGGTTGTAGGCACTGCTCTCTGGGTCTTTGATTGCATTGCACTGCTGGCTGTTACGTCCCGTGCAGTGAACAGCTGAGTGTTACTGTTGAGAGGGAAAATACCAGACGAGTCTTGGTTAGGGAGGAGATAAGGTGGCAGTGAGGTTGGTTGGTTGCATTATCGAGGTCGGTGTGGGGCGGGTGGCGGCGCGAGACGGGCTGTGATTGGCCGCTCGTCTGCAACCTCCCGGCCGCCTCACTGCACCCGCACATGCAACACCACCGTCTTGCAACCCAAAACAAAATGGAGGTTCAAGAAAATAACAATCTTGACACGATAATACCCGTCGGCCAGGCCCAAGGTGACATGTTTGGGGCACAGGGCACTGTGGGGAGTCCGGGTGGGCATCAGGCTGGGCCACGGCGGGATCACACCACCAGGGAGCGTGATGCCCACACCAATACCCACTCACGACGTGCCCACACTGCACCTCCTCCATTTTTCCTGCGGGGCGGTGAGAGTGAGAGGAGAGGGGGCATGTGGGGCACGTGTGAGGGGGCACAAGTACCCTGATATCCCACCCTCACCGCCTTCCTCAGGACTCTTGCCCCGTGCCCCATACCCACTTGCCCACGCCACACCAACCACGATTTTGATGGGCGTGTTTGGGGCAGCAATGCAGCTATGGCGGTCCTGGGAGATGCCCATGGTGGCGTGCCCGGAGCCTCATACCACGTGCCCAGTGCCCACACAGTCATGTAGGGAGGGTAAATAGGGTACATGTACCCGCTTAGGGTAGCCATACCCTAGGGAGGGTAGTGGGGCGCCTACCACCAGGATAGGTCTATTGTGCTAGGCCCGTTATCTAAAGGTGTACCGTCACACTACTGATGGTGGTGTACCGTCACACTACTGATGGTGTACCGTCACACTACTGGTGGTGGTGTACCGTCACACTACTGGTGGTGGTGTACCGTCACACTACTGGTGGTGGTGTACCGTCACACTACTGGTGGAGTACCGTCACACTACTGATGTTGGTGTACCGTCACACTACTGATGGTGGTGTACCGTCACACTACTGATGGTGGTGTACCGTCACACTACTGATGGTGTACCGTCACACTACTGATGGTGGTGTACCATCACACTACTGGTGGAGTACCGTCACACTACTGATGTTGGTGTACCGTCACACTACTGATGGTGGTGTACCGTCACACTACTGATGTTGGTGTACCGTCACACTACTGATGGTGGTGTACCGTCACACTACTGATGTTGGTGTACCGTCACACTACTGATGTTGGTGTACCGTCACACTACTGATGGTGGTGTACCGTCACACTACTGATGGTGGTGTACCGTCACACTACTGATGTTGGTGTACCGTCACACTACTGATGGTGGTGTACCGTCACACTACTGATGTTGGTGTACCGTCACACTACTGATGGTGGTGTACCGTCACACTACTGATGGTGGTGTACCGTCACACTACTGATGGTGGTGTACCGTCACACTACTGATGGTGGTGTACCGTCACACAACTGATGGTGTACCGTCACACTACTGGTGGGGGTGTACCGTCACACTACTGATGGTGGTGTACCGTCACACTACTGGTGGTGTACCGTCACACTACTGGTGGGGGTGTACCGTCACACTACTGGTGGGGGTGTACCGTCACACTATTGATGGTGTACCGTCACACTACTGATGGTGGTGTACCGTCACACTACTGATGGTGTACCGTCACACTACTGATGGTGGTGTACCGTCACACTACTGATGGTGTACCGTCACACTATTGGTGGTGTACCGTCACACTACTGATGGTGGTGTACCGTCACACTATTGGTGGTGTACCGTCACACTACTGATGGTGGTGTACCGTCACACTACTGATGGTGGTGTACCGTCACACTACTGATGGTGTACCGTCACACTATTGGTGGTGTACCGTCACACTACTGGTGGTGTACCGTCACACTACTGATGGTGGTGTACCGTCACACTACTGATGGTGGTGTACCGTCACACTATTGATGGTGTACCGTCACACTACTGATGGTGTACTGTCACACTACTGATGGTGTACCGTCACACTACTGGTGGTGTACCGTCACACTACTGATGGTGTACCGTCACACTATTGGTGGTGTACCGTCACACTATTGGTGGTGTACCGTCACACTACTGATGGTGTACCGTCACACTATTGGTGGTGTACCGTCACACTATTGATGGTGGTGTACCGTCACACTACTGATGGTGTACCGTCACACTACTGGTGGTGTACCGTCACACTACTGGTGGTGTACCGTCACACTATTGATGGTGTACCGTCACACTACTGGTGGTGTACCGTCACACTATTGATGGTGTACCGTCACACTACTGGTGGTGTACCGTCACACTACTGGTGGTGTACCGTCACACTACTGGTGGTGTACCGTCACACTATTGATGGTGGTGTACCGTCACACTACTGATGGTGTACCGTCACACTACTGGTGGTGTACCGTCACACTACTGATGGTGTACCGTCACACTATTGGTGGTGTACCGTCACACTATTGGTGGTGTACCGTCACACTATTGGTGGTGTACCGTCACACTACTGATGGTGTACCGTCACACTGTTGGTGGTGTACCGTCACACTATTGATGGTGGTGTACCGTCACACTACTGATGGTGTACCATCACACTACTGGTGGTGTACCGTCACACTACTGGTGGTGTACCGTCACACTATTGATGGTGTACCGTCACACTACTGGTGGTGTACCGTCACACTATTGATGGTGTACCGTCACACTACTGGTGGTGTACCGTCACACTACTGGTGGTGTACCGTCACACTACTGGTGGTGTACCGTCACACTATTGATGGTGGTGTACCGTCACACTACTGATGGTGTACCGTCACACTACTGGTGGTGTACCGTCACACTACTGATGGTGTACCGTCACACTATTGGTGGTGTACCGTCACACTATTGGTGGTGTACCGTCACACTATTGGTGGTGTACCGTCACACTACTGATGGTGTACCGTCACACTACTGGTGGTGTACCGTCACACTATTGATGGTGGTGTACCGTCACACTATTGGTGGTATACCGTCACACTACTGATGGTGTACCGTCACACTATTGGTGGTGTACCGTCACACTATTGATGGTTGTGTACCGTCACACTACTGATGGTGTACCGTTACACTACTGGTGGTGTACCGTCACACTACTGATGGTGTACCGTCACACTATTGGTGGTGTACCGTCACACTATTGATGGTGGTGTACCGTCACACTATTGGTGGTGTACCGTCACACTACTGGTGGTGTACCGTCACACTATTGGTGGTGTACCGTCACACTATTGGTGGTGTACCGTTACACTACTGATGGTGTACCATCACACTACTGGTGGTGGTGTACCGTCACACTACTGATGGTGTACCGTCACACTACTGGTGGTGTACCGTCACACTATTGATGGTGTACCGTCACATTACTGATGGTGTACCGTCACACTATTGATGGTGTACCGTCACACTACTGATGGTGTACCGTCACACTACTGGTGGTGTAGCGTCACACTACTGGTGGTGTACCGTCACACTACTGATGGTGTACCGGCACACTACTCATGGTGGTATACCGTCACACTACTGATGGTGGTGTACCGTCACACTATTGATGGTGTACCGTCACACTACTGATGGTGTACCGTCACACTTGGTGGTGTACCGTCACACTACTGATGGTGTACCGTCACACTATTGGTGGTGTACCGTCACACTACTGGTGGTGTACCGTCACACTGCTGATGGTGTACCGTCACACTACTGATGGTGGTGTACCGTCACACTACTGATGGTGATGTACCGTCACACTGCTGATGGTGTACCGTCACACTACTGATGGTGGTGTACCGTCACACAACTGATGGTGTACCGTCACACCACTGATGGTGGTGTACCGTGACACTACTGATGGTGGTGTACTGTCACACTACTGATGGTGGTGTACCGTCACACTGCTGATGGTGGTGTACCGTCACACTACTGATGGTGGTGTACCGTCACACTGCTGATGGTGTACCGTCACACTACTGATGGTGGTGTACCGTCACACAACTGATCGTGTACCGTCACACCACTGATGGTGGTGTACCGTCACACTACTGATGGTGGTGTACCGTCACACTACTGATGGTGGTGTACCGTCACACTGCTGATGGTGGTGTACCGTCACACTGCTGATGGTGGTGTACCGTCACACTGCTGATGGTGTACCGTCACACTACTGATGGTGGTGTACCGTCACACTACTGATGGTGTACCGTCACACAACTGATGGCGTACCGTCACACTACTGATGGTGGTGTACCGTCACACTACTGATGGTGTACCGTCACACAACTGATGGCGTACCGTCACACTACTGATGGTGGTGTACCGTCACACTACTGATGGTGTACCGTCACACAACTGATGGCGTACCGTCACACCATCCATGATCAGGTTGGACTGGTTAACCAGGCTGTTGGACGCGGCTGCTCGCAGCCTGACGTATGAATCACAGCCTGGTTGATCAGGAATTCTTTGAAGGTGCTTATCGAGTTCTGTCTTGAACACTGTGAGGGGTCGGCCAGTTATGTCCCTTATGTGTAGTGGAAGCGTGTTGAACAGTCTCGGGCCTCTGATGTTGATAGTAGGTGCTATCTGGATAGTGCTATCCACATCACTATCCAGTACTCTCTGATGTGGAGAGTAGGTACTCTCTCAGAGTACCTACTTCACTTAACAATAGGAATAATTCAGAACCTTGTATACCACCTATGTCAGACCAATCCTGGCGCATGCAGCTCCATCCTAGAGTCTATACCTAGTTAAACACAGGACAAAGTTAGAGAAGATTCAGTGGTATGCCACCAGACTACTCCAAGAACTGAGAGGTATGAGTTACGGGGAAAGGCTACGGGAATTAAACCTCACGCCAAGGAAGAGAAAAGAGTTAGGGAAGATATGATCACAACCTACAAAATTCTCATCCAAATTTGTAAACCTAGGAGATCATTCATGTGTTTATGCGGTGTGTCCACTCACAGGATGAGTGACGCTGCCCAATACTGTCACTATGGCGGTGTGTCCACTCACAGGATGAGTGACGCTGCCCAATACTGTCACTATGGCGGTGTGTCCACTCACAGGATGAGTGACGCTGCCCAATACTATCACTATGGCGGTGTGTCCACTCACAGGATGAGTGACGCTGCCCAATACTGTCACTATGGCGGTGTGTCCACTCACAGGATGAGTGACGCTGCCCAATACTGTCACTATGACGGTGTGTCCACTCACAGGATGAGTGACGCTGCCCAATACTGTCACTATGGCGGTGTGTCCACTCACAGGATGAGTGACGCTGCCCAATACTGTCACTATGGCGGTGTGTCCACTTACAGGATGAGTGGCGCTGCCCAATACTGTCACTATGGCGGTGTGTCCACTCACAGGATGAGTGGCGCTGCCCAATACTGTCACTATGGCGGTGTGTCCACTCACAGGATGAGTGGCGCTGCCCAATACTGTCACTATGGCGGTGTGTCCCCTCACAGGATGAGTGGCGCTGCCCAATACTGTCACTATGGCGGTGTGTCCACTCACAGGATGAGTGGCGCTGCCCAATACTGTCATTATGGCGGTGTGTCCACTCACAGGATGAGTGGCGCTGCCCAATACTGTCACTATGGCGGTGTCCACTCACAGGATGAGTGGCGCTGCCCAATACTGTCACTATGGCGGTGTGTCCACTCACAGGATGAGTGGCGCTGCCCAATACTGTCACTATGGCGGTGTGTCCCCTCACAGGATGAGTGGCGCTGCCCAATACTGTCACTATGGCGGTGTGTTCACTCACAGGATGAGTGGCGCTGCCCAATACTGTCACTATGGCGGTGTGTTCACTCACAGGATGAGTGGCGCTGGCCAATACTGTTCCTATGGCATTGTGTCCACTCACAGGATGAGTGGCGCTGCCCAATACTGTCACTATGGCGGTGTGTCCACTCACAGGATGAGTGACGCTGGTCAATACTGTCACTATGGCGGTGTGTCCACTCGCAGGATGAGTGGCGCTGCCCAATACTGTCACTATGGCGGTGTGTCCACTCACAGGATGAGCGGCGCTGCCCAATACTGTCACTATGGCGGTGAGTCCACTCACAGGATGAGTGGTGCTGCCCAATACTGTCACTATGGCGGTGTGTCCACTCACAGGATGAGTGACGCTGGTCAATACTGTCACTATGGCGGTGTGTCCACTCACAGGAAGAGTGGCGCTGCCCAATACTGTCACTATGGCGGTGTGTCCACTCACAGGATGAGTGGCGCTGCCCAATATTGTCACTATGGCGGTGTGTCCACTCACAGAATGAGCGGCGCTGCCCAATACTGTCAATATGACGGTGTGTCCACTCACAGGATGAGAGGCGCTGTCCAATACTGTCACTATGGCGGTGTGTCCACTCACAGGATGAGTGGTGCTGCCCAATACTGTCACTATGACGGTGTGTTTACTCACAGGATGAGTGGTGCTGCCCAATACTGTCATTATGGCGGCGTGTCCACTCACAGGATGAGTGGCGCTGCCCAATACTGTCACTATGGCGGTGTGTCCACTCACAGGATGAGTGACGCTGCCCAATACTGTCACTATGGTGGTGTGTTCACTCACAGGATGAGTGGCGCTGCCCAATACTGTCACTATGACGGTGTGTCCACTCACAGGATGAGTGGCGCTGCCCAATACTGTCACTATGGCGGTGTGTCCACTCACAGGATGAGTGGCGCTGCCCAATACTATAAGACCTATGGACCAGCAGACCTATGGACCAGCAGACCTATGGACCAGCAGAGCTATGGACCAGCAGACCTATGGACCCGCAGAGCTATGGACCAGTAGACCTATGGACCAGTAGACCTATGGACCAGTAGACCTATGGACCAGTAGACCTATGAACCAGCAGACCTATGGACCAGCAGACCTATGGATCAGTAGACCTATAGACCAGCAGACCTATGGACCAGCAGACCTATGGACCAGCAGACCTATGGACCAGTAGACCTATGGACCAGCAGACCTATGGACCAGCAGGCCTATGGACCCGCAGACCTATGGACCAGTAGACCTATGGACCAGCAGACCTATGGACCAACAGACCTATGGACCAGCAGACCTATGGACCAGCAGACCTATGGACCAACAGACCTATGGACCAGCAGACCTACGGACCAGCAGACCTATGGACCAGCAGACCTATGGACCCGCAGACCTATGGACCAGCAGACCTACGGACCAGCAGACCTACGGACCAGCAGACCTATGGACCATTAGACCTATGGACCAGCAGACCTATGGACCAGTAGACCTATGGACCAGCAGACCTATGGACCAGTAGACCTATGGACCAGTAGGTCTATGAACCAGCAGACCTATGGACCAGCAGACCTATGGACCAGCAGACCTATGGACTAGTAGACCTATGGACTAGCAGACCTATGGACCAGCAGACCTATGGACCAGTAGGTCTATGGACCAGCAGACCTATGGACCAGCAGACCTATGGACCAGTAGGTCTATGGACCAGCAGACCTATGGACCAGCAGACCAATGGACCAGTAGGTCTATGGACCAGCAGACCTATGGACCAGTAGGTCTATGGACCAGCAGACCTATGGACCAGTAGGTCTATGGACCAGCAGACCTATGGACCAGTAGGTCTATGGACCAGCAGACCTATGGACCAGCAGACCTATGGACCAGTAGGTCTATGGACCAGCAGACCTATGGACCAGCAGACCTATGGACCAGTAGGTCTATGGACCAGCAGACCTATGGACCAGTCAGGTTAGCATAATCACAGTACTGCTAATTTGCATAGTTGCACCCGTTTTTCTCTCCCCCTTCCCCCCTCCACCCCCCATATCGCCCCCTGCCTCGACCCCCCCCTACCCCCCCCCCTTGCCCATTGCCCCCTGCCCTCCACCCCCCCCTGCCCACGCCATCTGCCCCCACCACCCTCCACGTGTCCTTTTTTGTGGGGGGGGGGGAGTAAAGAGGAAGGAGAGGCATAGGTGAAGGGAAGTATAGAAGTGGGAAATACAGTGAGAGGTATGAAAGCAGGCGGGCTGTCCGCCTTGCTGACACCATGTGTGGGTGTTGGCAGCTAAGCTAAGCTGGCTCCCTCTTATCAGGGAGCTGTGAGTGTGTGAGAGGTTCTTCACATGTGTTTCACCATATATGGATGTCTATAGATGAATACTGTGTAGCATTCATATATTCACACTCCGATGCTTCCACACATGTTGTTCTGTTTAAGGATCTTTATTTTATTAGGAGTGGGGCGTCTGATCTTGGGCCACCAGCTGTGGGAGTGGGGCGTCTGATCTTGGGTCACCAGCTTTGGGAGTGGGGCGTCTCGTCTTGGGCCACCAGCTGTGGGAGTGGGGCGTCTCATCTTGGGCCACCAGCTGTGGGAGTGGGGCGTCTCATCTTGGGCCACCAGCTGTGGGAGTGGGGCGTCTTATCTTGGGCCACCAGCTGTAGGAGTGGGGCTTCTCATCTTGGGCCACCAGCTGTGGGAGTGGGGCTTCTCATCTTGGGCCACCAGCTGTGGGAGTGGGGCTTCTCATCTTGGAGTAATCTTTCTAACATTGGGTCCTCTAACATAACGATGGTGTTCCTCACCCTGATGGCTTGGTGCTGCAGTCTGATGTTTAGTGGCTGTATGTTCAGGAGTTCATGGAGCTCCTGGATTGTCTGATCATATGGTGGACGGTGTTTTGCTGCTCTCCTTAGCGCCTTATTTTGCACTGCTTGCAGTTTCTGCATGTTAGTTTTCTCTATGGAGTGTAGTGGTACTGGGGGATACTCTAGATGCGGCTGAACTAGAGCCTTGTATAGGTGGATCTGAATGTTTGTACTGAGGCTTCGGAATCTCCTCAGTTTTCCTAAGGCTGCTTCAGTATAGTGCCTACCTCCGCATATTGGATCGGATATTGTCAAGGATGATGGGGTCTGGGTTTCTCTGCTAATTTTCCATTGCTTCTCAGTTTTTTTATGAATTCAATTGCAACCTTGGTGTTGTTGGCTAGTAGCGGCTTTGATCTGGTTGGCATATTATTTGGGTGACAACGTCAGCGTATGTGATGTATTCTCTATGTATCTTTTCCGACACTGCGTTGGCTATATGCTGGTAGATCAGGGCTATAGCTGTATGGGCCCCTCTGCTATATGCTGGTAGATCAGGGCTATAGCTGTATGGGCCCCTCTGCTATATGCTGGTAGATCAGGGCTATAGCTGTATGGGCCCCTCTGCTATATGCTGGTAGATCAGGGCTATAGCTGTATGGGCCCCTCTGCCATATGCTGGTAGATCAGGGCTATAGCTGTATGGGCCCCTCTGCTATATGCTGGTAGATCAGGGCTATAGCTGTATGGGCCCCTCTGCTATATGCTGGTAGATCAGGGCTATAGCTGTATGGGCCCCTCTGCTATATGCTGGTAGATCAGGGCTATAGCTGTATGGGCCCCTCTGCTATATGCTGGTAGATCAGGGCTATAGCTGTATGGGCCCCTCTGCTATATGCTGGTAGATCAGGGCTATAGCTGTATGGGCCCCTCTGCTATATGCTGGTAGATCAGGGCTATAGCTGTATGGTCCCCTCTGCGGTGTCTAAACCCATGCTGCCTGGTGTTATACTTCTCGTCCTCCTCCATGTACTTCACATGTCTCTGGTTGATTATTTTTTTCGAATATTTTGCCTGGTACTTCGAGGAGGGAAATTGGCCTGTAGTTTTCAGTTTGGGTTGAGGGTTTACCTGGCTTGGGGAGTAATCTTATTGTGGCATTCTTGAAGTATGTGGGGAATAGTCCAGATGCAAGAGCTGCATTTATTATACATGTGTATTGATGGAGTGCAATCACTGGTAGGTTGGATAATACCATCTTATTTATCTTGCTGTTGCCCGGCGCCTTGTTCTTGAAACCCATTATTGTTTTATGGACCTCTGCAATGGTTATGTGTTTCATAAGGTGGCAGTCATCGCGTATGTTGTTAAGGTCTATTGTTTGCGTCGGGAGTAGTGCTGCAGCTCTGTTATCGGCTTGAGTTGTAATTTCCCTTTCATTAATGGGGCAAAAGTTTAAACTTTCTTCCGGGTTTATCCTAAATATTTTTTTCCCAGAACTTCCTGAATTCCTGTTCTTGTTCTCTCTCCTCGTAGAGTTTATTTCCTGAGGCGTCTATGATGTAGGGTGTTTCCTAAGCTGAAGTTTCCATCAGGGTCTTTACTTTTTTCAGAACTTTCCCGGGTTTCTGTAGTCGACTTGGATATTGCTTATTAGGTCATCCCATTGTTTGGTGTACTCTGTTTTGCATAGATCTTGCAGCTCATCTTGTAGTTCCCTTTGTAGTCTTTTGCGCTCATCCGTCCACCCGTGTTGTGTTATGAGTTGTAGAAGGTTGTTATATCTGGTTTACAGTGTCCCGTGCCCCCCACTCCCTCCCCCCCCCCCCCCACTTCGCCCGCTGCCCCCACAGCTTCCCCCACCCCATGCCCCTCCTCCCCCAACCCCTCCCCCAGACCCCGTTGACGACCCATACAATTCAGATATTCTTTTACGACCGTTATTCATGCCCTTCCTGTCCCCACACCCAGCGGTCCCCCCCCCCTCTCACCATCATCAACACACAATGTCCCTACCTTTTTCGCTCCATACCCGCCCCCCTTCCCCCTCCCCTTCCATCCCCTTCACACACAAAGTTACCGGCCTCTTTACCCTCCCATCACCCCTACTCTCCCCCACACAGGGGGCGCCTGGTGGCTGAGTGAACAGCACTCAGCACTCGTAATCCTGGGGAATACGAATAGGCAGAGTTTCTTTAACCCTGATGCGCCTGTTCACCTTGCAGTAAATAGGTACTTGGGAGGTAGACAGCTGATACGGGCTGCTTCCTGTGTGTGTGTGTGTGGGTGAAAAAAAATAAAAAAAAATAAAAAAATTGATCGTTGATTGACAGTTGAGAGGCGGGCCGAAAGCTCAACTCACCACAAGCACAAGTAGATGAATACAGAATTACTGTTAACCTGACTCCCCCCCTCAGAGTTTTTTTTGTTTTTAATTTTGCCCCGAGGGGCGAGTTTATTGGGCAGCGCCACTCATCTTGTGAGTGGACACACCGCCATAGCAGCATGTACAACATTCCCCAATTGGAAGAAAACCCGCTGGGTTGTTCATCCTGTCACTTGTACCCAGACACAGCTAGGACTTGCTTAACTGTCTCAAGTGAACAGCTCCTCAAACAAGAAGATTAACATCTGTCAACCCTTAAAAGCTTATGTTATCTTGCGGGTACAAAATGGGGGAATCTTTTAAGAACAGTATCAATATTTGACAAATAGTGTTTTCCTAACTCAAACAATGTGGGGTTTATTATTCTACACATATATCTAATGTCTCTCAGGTGTTTCCATTCACGTAGATAGTGGTCAAGGCGGTGTCCGTCACTCTCACCACAGATTCTGCAACTCCGCTGATCAACTGTTGTTTCCATTCCATATCTCCATGGATATTTGTATCCAAGACGGATTCTCGCTATTACTGATTCTCTCCCGCGTCCACCTCCTCTTCGGCCATAATGATTGGGATTGCCAGCCGCAACCATGTTGTACCATCGTACACATTCACTGGTGTGTGCTTCTATCCTCCTTTCCTCAGTTACCTTGTCACGGTGATGTTGCCTGACAATACCTCTAATTTGTAGCAGAGTCTTGTGTATGAAGTATTCAATATGGTCTCCTTCAGCGCCTTCAGCAGCCAGCACATCTGCTCGTTCATTCCCACATATTCCAACATGGGAGGGGATCCACAGAAACTTGACGACTCTTCCCTGGTTGGTTAGTACCCTCACAGCTCTCTTAATTTCTTTGACTATCGCAAGATTTTCTGCCCGATTTTCACTTAGGCTTTGCAGTGCTGCTTTAGAGTCAGTGCAGATCACTGCACCGTTAATGCTTCGTTCAAGGAATCTTAACGCCATAACAATGACAGTTAGCTCCACTTGTGTTGAAGAGGCATAGTTCTCAATACGTGCTTTTCTTCATTTCTGCGCTGAAAGACATTATTCTTAATTACCGTGTATGCTGCACCAGCGCTGCCATTGACAGGATTAGATGACCCGTCAGTGTAGATTTGATCTAGTTCATCTCCGGCTTCTTTATAAATTTCCTCGAGATACTTGTGCCTCATTTCTTGTGGTAACATGTTGGACTTTTTCGTTGCCTTTTCATTGATGATAATCTTGCATGAGTCATCCTCCCAGGGAGGTAACCTCTCTACAGGCAGCAGCTCACGGGCTTGCTCAAGCAGGTGAAGCTCTTCGAGGTAGCAGACTGACCTGTGATGCCATTTTTTGCTTCTCCTGTTTCCCCCTGAAAGTAGCACAGAACTCATTTTTTTCTTGACAATAACATTGTAATGGGGATCTCTGGCTATCTTAATTGCAAGCTTAGCATTCAGTTTTTTAATTCGGCTTTTAACACTGGGGAGGGACAACTCCTCTCGTAGATTAGACGTTTTGGCAGTTCTTGAGACTCCAAGAATGATTGTCATGGCTTCATTTTGTAAGCTTTCGAGCCTTTTCATATCGCTTTGGGAGTTTGTTGAGCTCCTCTTTCTTCCCCTTGTTAGAGCCGACAGTGACGCCAAGGTACCGATAATGGTCAACCCATTCAAATGTTACACCATTAATTTGTAGTTCTTCATTTGTCCTCCGCTTGTGATGAGAGTATGCTTTTGTCTGGTTTGTGGAGAGAGTGAAACCGAGCTCAACACTGTTCTTTCCAAGGAGTTCAATGGACTGTTCAATTTTTCCCAAGATGGGAGCTTGTATTAAGACATCATCTGCATATCCCACTTGTCGTGTTCCTTCCGGAAAATCAATATTTGCAATGGCATTCATAAGTACATTGAATAGTGTAGGGCTTAAAAGACTCCGCCTTGAGGGGTCCCGAGTTCCATATTCCCGAGTTCCATATTCATTGTTCTGGAGACTGCTCCATTGAAGCAGACCTTGGCCTTCCTCCCTGTGAGGTAGTCTTCAACCCATTTCATGAGTCTCCCCTCGACACCCATGCATGCAAGCTCGTCCAGGATCGCAATCCCCTGTGCTTTGTCGAAGGCTCCTTTGATGTCAACAAATACAGAGTACCTAGCCGTGTCATTAGCCAAGTAATTAACTATACAATTTGCAGTGCTCCGTCCTTTAACAAGTCCATTGACCCCCCCCCCCCCCTAGTCTGCCTACTTTGTGCAACAGTCGGTTTAGGATGATCCATTCAAGCATCTTGCAAGTGCATGACATGAGACTGATAGGTCTGTAATTACCAGGGTCATTAGGCTTCGGTATGGGAACAATTATTGCGTGTTTCCATTGTGTGGGCAACACTCCACTTAGGAATGACTTGTTAAACAGGTGGAGTAGTGGATTCCCAGACACTTCACACAGTGCATTATGTCGTAGGTGACGCCATCTTCACCAGGTGCTGTACTTTTACCCTTTTTCATACCGCCCCTTACTTCTTGGGCTGTGATCAGTTCCCCATATTCGTCCTCACTAGACAGTGCTCTTGTTATCCTAATTCTTGTGTCATCATGTCGCAGGAGCTGTTCCCTGCTTACGCCTGCAGGGAGGGAGGAGGAGGATGCTGCATCACTCCACTTGTGAATTAGTTCCTCAGCCTTACCCTGGGGGTCGTTGTGAGCCGCAGGCCGGGCTCTGCCCCCCTTAGCTATCTGAATTTTTGCCCACACTTGTCTTGCAGATGTTTCCCGTCCAATAGAGCTAGTGAACTCAAGCCATTGTCTTTCCCGCTCTTCAATCTTCTCTTCCCTGGCTACTTGACACACAGTTTTAAACAACTCTTGGTTACTTTCAGTGGGATGTCTCCGGTACTCTCTACTCATGTCCCTTACATTTGCATTGAGCATCTTTATGTAACAGTTCTCATTCCATTCTAGTGTATTGTTCTAAGGGTTACTGCGCCCAGTCATACGGCGCGCAACTCTGAGACATCTCAATTTCGTTATTAATTAAGGTCACCAACATATGTATCAATGTCTTCTGGGATTTGGTATTCCGTGAACCAGTCACTGCCCCACACTTGGCTGTGGTTACATGTTGACTGTGTTACATGTTGACTGTGGTTACATGTTGACTGTGGTTACATGTTGACTGTGGTTACATGTTGACTGTGGTTACATGTTGACTGTGGTTACATGTTGACTGTGGTTACATGTTGACTGTGGTTACATGTTGACTGTGGTTACATGTTGACTGTGGTTACATGTTGACTGTGTTACATGTTGACTGTGGTTACATGTTGACTGTGGTTACATGTTGACTGTGGTTACATGTTGACTGTGGTTACATGTTGACTGTGGTTACATGTTGGCTGTGTTACATGTTGACTGTGGTTACATGTTGACTGTGTTACATGTTGACTGTGGTTACATGTTGACTGTGTTACATGTTGACTGTGTTACATGTTGACTGTGGTTACATGTTGACTGTGTTACATGTTGACTGTGTTACATGTTGACTGTGGTTACATGTTGACTGTGGTTACATGTTGACTGTGTTACATGTTGACTGTGGTTACATGTTGTACTCACATAACCAGTCCCAGTACACTGCAGGTACTCACATAACCAGTCCCAGTACACTACAGGTACTCACATAACCAGTCCCAGTACACTACAGGTACTCACATAACCAGTCCCAGTACACTGCAGGTACTCACATAACCAGTCCCTGTACACTGCAGGTACTCACATAACCAGTCCCAGTACACTGCAGGTACTCACATAACCAGTCCCAGTACACTACAGGTTCTCACATAACCAGTCCCAGTACACTACAGGTACTCACATAACCAGTCCCAGTACACTGCAGGTACTCACATAACCAGTCCCAGTACACTGCAGGTACTCACATAACCAGTCCCAGTACACTGCAGGTACTCACATAACCAGTCCCAGTACACTGCAGGTACTCACATAACCAGTCCCAGTACACTACAGGTACTCACATAACCAGTCCCAGTACACTACAGGTACTCACATAACCAGTCCCAGTACACTACAGGTACTCACATAACCAGTCCCAGTACACTACAGGTACTCACATAACCAGTCCCTGTACACTGCAGGTACTCACATAACCAGTCCCAGTACACTGCAGGTACTCACATAACCAGTCCCAGTACACTACAGGTTCTCACATAACCAGTCCCAGTACACTACAGGTACTCACATAACCAGTCCCAGTACACTACAGGTACTCACATAACCAGTCCCAGTACACTGCAGGTACTCACATAACCAGTCCCAGTACACTACAGGTTCTCACATAACCAGTCCCAGTACACTACAGGTACTCACATAACCAGTCCCAGTACACTACAGGTACTCACATAACCAGTCCCTGTACACTGCAGGTACTCACATAACCAGTCCCTGTACACTGCAGGTACCCACATTGCAGATCACTCTATACTGTAATTACCTATAATATAAATTCCTGTACACTGTAGTTACCCTGCAGGTCTGTGTACACTTTAAGCTCTGCCACAGTGCAGGACTTGTCACATTTCATGTTTGTGTACACTGTAAGTCATGCCATTACTGCAGTTCCTTATATACTGTCATATTGCAGGTGCTGTACATATCCTGCCAGTCAGGTTTCTGAACACTGCGAGCTCTGCCATTTTTTGAGACTGTCAGAAAGCTTTTGACAAAAGTCCCCCAGAAGAAACTGTTGTATTAGTTGGAGAAACAAACTGCAGTAACTGGTAAGGTGCTCCTGTGGATAAGGGAGTACCTAAGCAACAGGAAGTAGAGAGTTACTGTGACATTCTGCTATGGCGGTATGTTCACTCACAAGATGAGTGGCGCTGCCCAATACTGTCACTATGGCGGTATGTTCACTCACAAGATGAGTGGCGCTGCCCAATACTGTCACTATGGCGGTATGTTCACTCACAAGATGAGTGGCGCTGCCCAATACTGTCACTATGGCGGTATGTTCACTCACAAGATGAGTGGCGCTGCCCAATAAACTCGCCCCTCGGGGCAAAATTTAAATTTAAATTTAAAACTGTGAGGGGTGCGGGGGGACCTCGGAATGGCGTGATGTCACCAAAGGAGTCCCACAGGGCTCTGTACTCGGACCTATCCTGTTTCTGATATAGGTGAATGATCTTCCAGAGGGTATAGACTCATTCCTCTCAATGTTTGCTGATGATGCTAAGATTATGCGAAGGATTAAGACAGGCGGACAGCAAGAGGCTTCAAGATGACCTGGTTAGACTGAAGGAATGATCCAACAAATGGCTACTAGAGTTAAATTCAAGCAAGTGCAAAGTGATGACGATAGGCGTAGGGAGCAGAAGGCCAAACACAAGGTACGAGCTGGGAGAGGAAATCCTTCATGAATCAGGAAGAGAGAAAAATCTGAGGGTTGATATCACACCAGACCTGTCCTCTGAAGCCCACATCAAAAGGATAACATCAGCGGCATATGAAGGGCTGGCGAACATAAGAACTGCCTTCAGAAACCTGTATAAGGAATTATTTAGAACCTGGTATACGTCATATGTCAGATCAACACTGGAATATGCGGCTTCAGCGTGAAGTCCACATCTAGTCAAACACAAAACTTAGTTAGAAAAGGATCAGAGATGTGCCACCAGACTAGTCCCCGAGCTACAAGGAATGATTACTGGAACTAAACCTCACGAAACTGGAAGAGAGAAGAGTTAGGGGAGACATGACCACTACCTATAAAATTCTCAAAGGAATTAACAGGGTAGATAAAGATAAACTGTTTAACACGGGTGGTACGCGAACAAGGGGAAACAGGTGGAAACTGAGTACCCAAATGAGCCACAGGGACGTTAGAAAGAACTTTTTCAGTGTCAGAGTAGTTAATGGATGGAATGCATTAGGCAGTGATGTGGTGGAGGCTGACTCCATACACAGCTTCAAATGTAGATATGATAGAGCCCAGTAGGCTCAGGAACCTGTACACCAGTTGATTGACAGTTGAGAGGCGGGACCAAAGAGCCAAAGCTCAACCCCCGCAAGCACAACTAGGTGAGTACTGCCGTTTGTTCACTGACTGTGCACCTCCGTCCCCCCCCCCCCCCCCCACCCCCACCGCACCCTTCCCACTCCCCCAGCAGGTGTCCACACGCATACACTATAGTGTGTCCCTTCCCCCTCCCCCTCCCCCTCCCCCCTCCCCCTCCCCCCTCCCCCCCACCTCCACAGACGTCAGGGGAACCAGAGGGGCGGGGGACGGGTCCCGGGGCGCCGCTGGCTGGGGTCGGCGCCCCCTGGCCTCGCGCCACCATTGTCCTGCCCGCCGCCCCGCGCCTGCATTCACCTCCACCAATGCAAGTGACCGGTGGAGAGGGCGGAGTGTGACCAGATAATGGTTGCAGGCGAGGACCTGGCGTAAGGGTGGGGGTCAGCACAGAGGGGTCAGGGTGGGGGTCATCACAGAGGGGTCAGGGTGGGGGTCAGCACAGAGGGGTCAGGGTGGGGGTCATCACAGAGGGGTCAGCACAGAGGGGTCAGGGTGGGGGTCATCACAGAGGGGTCAGGGTGGGGGTCAGCACAGAGGGGTCAGGGTGGGGGTCAGCACAGAGGGGTCAGGGTGGGGGTCAGCACAGAGCGGTCAGGGTGGGGGTCAGCACAGAGGGGTCAGGGCGGGGGTGAGCACAGAGGGGTCAGGGTGGGGGTGAGCACAGAGGGGTCAGGGTGGGGGTCAGCACAGAGGGGTCAGGGTGGGGGTCATCACAGAGGGGTCAGGGTGGGGGTCAGCACAGAGGGGTCAGGGTGGGGGTCATCACAGAGGGGTCAGGGTGGGGGTCAGCACAGAGGGGTCAGGGTGGGGGTCAGCACAGAGGGGTCAGGGTGGGGGTGAGCACAGAGGGGTCAGGGCGGGGGTGAGCACAGAGGGGTCAGGGTGGGGGTGAGCACAGAGGGGTCAGGGTGGGGGTCAGCACAGAGGGGTCAGGGTGGGGGTCATCACAGAGGGGTCAGGGTGGGGGTCAGCACAGAGGGGTCAGGGCGGGGGTGAGCACAGAGGGGTCAGGGTGGGGGTCAGCACAGAGGGGTCAGGGTGGGGGTCAGCACAGAGGGGTCAGGGTGGGGGTGAGCACAGAGGGGTCAGGGCGGGGGTGAGCACAGAGGGGTCCGGGTGGGGGTCAGCACAGAGGGGTCAGGGTGGGGGTCAGCACAGAGGGGTCCGGGTGGGGGTCAGCACAGAGGGGTCCGGGTGGGGGTCAGCACAGAGGGGTCCGGGTGGGGGTCAGCACAGAGGGGTCTGGGTGGGGGTCAGCACAGAGGGGTCAGGGCGGGGGTCAGCACAGAGGGGTCACGGTGGGGGTCAGCACAGAGGGGTCAGGGTGGGGGTCAGCACAGAGGGGTCCGGGTGGGGGTCAGCACAGAGGGGTTGGAGGAATTTGAACCATCTGAACTGTAAGGTCAGTCCTGACCTTCAACGCTTCCTAGAAGGTTGTACCAGAACCCATGGGCACCACACCAGAAACAAATACCTATTTGATCCAAACTAGACATGCTCTGCAAATCAAGGGATTCAGAATTTGGAATGACCTTCGCAATCATGTCAAAGGCTGTACCTCTCTCAACCAGTTTAAGATGAAAACTAAATACTACCTAATATACTCCATATAACCTTCCTTACCCCTAAATGTCAACCCATGTCTTGCTATTTTAAACAATATTGTTTCTTGACTTCATACCCAAGACTCTGCTACAAATTAGAGGTATTGTCAGGCAACATCACCGTGACAAGGTAACTGAGGAAAGGAGGAAGCACAAACCAGTGAATCTGTACGATGGTACAACATGGTTGCAGCTGGCAATCCCAATCATTATGGCCGAAGAGGAGGACGACGAGGGAGAGAATCAGTAATAGCGAGAATCCGTCTTGGATACAAATATCCATGGAGATACGGAATGGAAACAACAGTTGATCAGCGAAGTTGCAGAATCTGTGGTGAGAGTGATGGACACCGCCTTGACCACTATCTACGTGAATGTGAACACCTGAGAGACATTAGAAATATGTGTATAATAATAAACCCCACATTGTTTGAGTTAGGAAAACACTATTTGTCAAATATTGATACTGTTCTTAAAAGATTCCCCCATTTTGCACCCGCAAGATAACGAAAGATTTTAAGGGTTGACAGATGTTAATCTTTTTGTTTGAGGAGCTGTTCACTTGAGACAGTTAAGCAAGTCCCAGCTGTGCCTGGGTACAAGTGACAGGATGAACAACCCAGCGGGTTTTCTTCCTATTGGGGAGTGTTGTACATGCTGCTATGGCGGTGTGTCCACTCACAAGATGAGTGGCGCTGCCCAATACTGTCACTATGGCGGTATAACAGTACCTGCAGTATAACAGTACCTGCAGTATAGCAGTACCTGCAGTATAACAGTACCTGCAGTATAGCAGTACCTGCAGTATAACAGTACCTGCAGTATAACAGTACCTGCAGTATAGCAGTACCTGCAGTATAACAGTACCTGCAGTATAACAGTACCTGCAGTATAACAGTACCTGCAGTATAACAGTACCTGCAGTATAACAGTACCTGCAGTATAACAGTACCTGCAGTATAACAGTACCTGCAGTAGCAGTATAACAGTACCTGCAGTATAGCAGTACCTGCAGTATAGCAGTACCTGCAGTATAACAGTACCTGCAGTATAACAGTACCTGCAGTATAACAGTACCTGCAGTAGCAGTATAGCAGTACCTGCAGTAGCAGTATAACAGTACCTGCAGTAGCAGTATAACAGTACCTGCAGTAGCAGTATAACAGTACCTGCAGTATAACAGTACCTGCAGTAGCAGTATAGCAGTACCTGCAGTATAACAGTACCTGCAGTATAGCAGTACCTGCAGTATAACAGTACCTGCAGTATAGCAGTACCTGCAGTATAACAGTACCTGCAGTATAACAGTACCTGCAGTAGCAGTATAACAGTACCTGCAGTATAACAGTACCTGCAGTATAACAGTACCTGCAGTAGCAGTATAGCAGTACCTGCAGTAGCAGTATAACAGTACCTGCAGTAGCAGTATAACAGTACCTGCAGTATAACAGTACCTGCAGTAGCAGTATAGCAGTACCTGCAGTATAACAGTACCTGCAGTATAGCAGTACCTGCAGTATAACAGTACCTGCAGTATAGCAGTACCTGCAGTATAACAGTACCTGCAGTATAACAGTACCTGCAGTAGCAGTATAACAGTACCTGCAGTATAGCAGTACCTGCAGTATAACAGTACCTGCAGTATAACAGTACCTGCAGTATAACAGTACCTGCAGTATAGCAGTACCTGCAGTATAGCAGTACCTGCAGTATAACAGTACCTGCAGTATAACAGTACCTGCAGTAGCAGTATAACAGTACCTGCAGTATAACAGTACCTGCAGTATAGCAGTACCTGCAGTATAGCAGTACCTGCAGTATAGCAGTACCTGCAGTATAGCAGTACCTGCAGTAGCAGTATAACAGTACCTGCAGTATAACAGTACCTGCAGTATAGCAGTACCTGCAGTATAACAGTACCTGCAGTATAGCAGTACCTGCAGTATAACAGTACCTGCAGTATAGCAGTACCTGCAGTATAACAGTACCTGCAGTATAACAGTACCTGCAGTATAACAGTACCTGCAGTATAACAGTACCTGCAGTATAGCAGTACCTGCAGTATAACAGTACCTGCAGTATAACAGTACCTGCAGTATAACAGTACCTGCAGAATAACAGTACCTGCAGTATAGCAGTACCTGCAGTATAACAGTACCTGCAGTATAGCAGTACCTGCAGTATAACAGTACCTGCAGTATAGCAGTACCTGCAGTATAGCAGTACCTGCAGTATAACAGTACCTGCAGTATAGCAGTACCTGCAGTAGCAGTATAACAGTACCTGCAGTATAACAGTACCTGCAGTATAGCAGTACCTGCAGTATAGCAGTACCTGCAGTATAACAGTACCTGCAGTAGCAGTATAACAGTACCTGCAGTATAACAGTACCTGCAGTATAGCAGTACCTGCAGTATAACAGTACCTGCAGTATAACAGTACCTGCAGTATAGCAGTACCTGCAGTATAGCAGTACCTGCAGTATAGCAGTACCTGCAGTATAACAGTACCTGCAGTATAACAGTACCTGCAGTATAACAGTACCTGCAGTATAACAGTACCTGCAGTATAACAGTACCTGCAGTATAACAGTACCTGCAGTATAACAGTACCTGCAGTATAACAGTACCTGCAGTATAACAGTACCTGCAGTATAGCAGTACCTGCAGTATAGCAGTACCTGCAGTATAACAGTACCTGCAGTATAACAGTACCTGCAGTAGCAGTATAACAGTACCTGCAGTATAACAGTACCTGCAGTATAACAGTACCTGCAGTAGCAGTATAACAGTACCTGCAGTATAACAGTACCTGCAGTAGCAGTATAACAGTACCTGCAGTAGCAGTATAGCAGTACCTGCAGTATAACAGTACCTGCAGTAGCAGTATAACAGTACCTGCAGTATAACAGTACCTGCAGTATAACAGTACCTGCAGTAGCAGTATAACAGTACCTGCAGTATAACAGTACCTGCAGTATAACAGTACCTGCAGTAGCAGTATAACAGTACCTGCAGTATAACAGTACCTGCAGTATAACAGTACCTGCAGTATAACAGTACCTGCAGTATAACAGTACCTGCAGTATAACAGTACCTGCAGTAGCAGTATAGCAGTACCTGCAGTATAACAGTACCTGCAGTATAACAGTACCTGCAGTATAACAGTACCTGCAGTATAGCAGTACCTGCAGTATAACAGTACCTGCAGTATAACAGTACCTGCAGTAGCAGTATAACAGTACCTGCAGTATAGCAGTACCTGCAGTATAACAGTACCTGCAGTATAGCAGTACCTGCAGTATAACAGTACCTGCAGTATAACAGTACCTGCAGTATAACAGTACCTGCAGTATAACAGTACCTGCAGTATAACAGTACCTGCAGTATAACAGTACCTGCAGTATAGCAGTACCTGCAGTATAACAGTACCTGCAGTATAGCAGTACCTGCAGTATAACAGTACCTGCAGTATAACAGTACCTGCAGTATAACAGTACCTGCAGTATAACAGTACCTGCAGTATAACAGTACCTGCAGTATAACAGTACCTGCAGTATAACAGTACCTGCAGTATAACAGTACCTGCAGTATAACAGTACCTGCAGTATAACAGTACCTGCAGTATAACAGTACCTGCAGTAGCAGTATAACAGTACCTGCAGTATAACAGTACCTGCAGTATAACAGTACCTGCAGTATAACAGTACCTGCAGTATAACAGTACCTGCAGTATAACAGTACCTGCAGTATAACAGTACCTGCAGTAGCAGTATAACAGTACCTGCAGTATAACAGTACCTGCAGTATAACAGTACCTGCAGTAGCAGTATAACAGTACCTGCAGTATAACAGTACCTGCAGTATAACAGTACCTGCAGTATAACAGTACCTGCAGTATAGCAGTACCTGCAGTATAGCAGTACCTGCAGTATAACAGTACCTGCAGTATAACAGTACCTGCAGTATAACAGTACCTGCAGTATAACAGTACCTGCAGTATAGCAGTACCTGCAGTATAACAGTACCTGCAGTATAACAGTACCTGCAGTATAACAGTACCTGCAGTATAACAGTACCTGCAGTATAACAGTACCTGCAGTATAGCAGTACCTGCAGTATAACAGTACCTGCAGTATAACAGTACCTGCAGTATAGCAGTACCTGCAGTATAACAGTACCTGCAGTATAACAGTACCTGCAGTAGCAGTATAACAGTACCTGCAGTATAGCAGTACCTGCAGTATAACAGTACCTGCAGTATAACAGTACCTGCAGTATAGCAGTACCTGCAGTATAACAGTACCTGCAGTATAGCAGTACCTGCAGTAGCAGTATAACAGTACCTGCAGTATAACAGTACCTGCAGTATAGCAGTACCTGCAGTATAAGCAGTACCTGCAGTATAACAGTACCTGCAGTATAACAGTACCTGCAGTATAACAGTACCTGCAGTATAACAGTACCTGCAGTATAACAGTACCTGCAGTATAACAGTACCTGCAGTATAACAGTACCTGCAGTATAACAGTACCTGCAGTATAACAGTACCTGCAGTATAACAGTACCTGCAGTATAACAGTACCTGCAGTATAGCAGTACCTGCAGTATAACAGTACCTGCAGTAGCAGTATAACAGTACCTGCAGTATAACAGTACCTGCAGTATAGCAGTACCTGCAGTATAACAGTACCTGCAGTATAACAGTACCTGCAGTATACAGTACCTGCAGTATAGCAGTACCTGCAGTATAAGCAGTACCTGCAGTATAACAGTACCTGCAGTAGTAAACAGTACCTGCAGTAGCAGTATAACAGTACCTGCAGTATAACAGTACCTGCAGTATAGCAGTACCTGCAGTATAACAGTACCTGCAGTATAACAGTACCTGCAGTATAACAGTACCTGCAGTATAGCAGTACCTGCAGTATAGCAGTACCTGCAGTATAACAGTACCTGCAGTATAACAGTACCTGCAGTATAACAGTACCTGCAGTATAACAGTACCTGCAGTATAGCTAGTACCTGCAGTATAACAGTACCTGCAGTATAAACAGTACCACTGCAGTATAACAGTACCGTGCAGTATAACAGTACCTGCAGTATAGCAGTACCTGCAGTAGTAATGCAGTACCTGCAGTATCAACAGTACCCTGCCAGTATAGACCGTACCTGCAAGTAATAACACGGACCTGCAGTATAGCAGTATCCTGCAGTATAACCGTACCTGCAGTATAGCAGTACCTGCAGTAGCAGTATAACAGTACCTGAGTATAGCAAGTACCTGCAGTATAGCAGTACCTGCAGTATAACAGTACCTGCAGTATAGCAGTACCTGCAGTAGCAGTATAACAGTACCTGCAGTATAACAGTACCTGCAGTATAGCAGTACCATGCAGTATAGCAGTACCTGCAGTATAACAGTACCTGCAGATATGCAGTAACGTACCTGCAGTATACAGTACCTGCAGTATCGCAGTACCCTGCAGTATAACACAGTACCTGCAGTCTAAACAGTACCTGCAGTATAGCAGTACCTGCAGTATAACAGTACCTGCCAGTTATAGCAGTACCTGCAGTATAACAGTACCTGCAGTATAACAGTACCTGCAGTATAACAGTACCTGCAGTATAACAGTACCTGCAGTATAACAGTACCTGCAGTATAACAGTACCTGCAGTATAACAGTACCTGCAGTAGTATAACAGTACCTGCAGTATAACAGTACCTGCAGTATAACAGTACCTGCAGTATAACAGTACCTGCAGTAGCAGTATAACAGTACCTGCAGTATAACAGTACCTGCAGTAGCAGTATAACAGTACCTGCAGTATAACAGTACCTGCAGTATAACAGTACCTGCAGTAGCAGTATAACAGTACCTGCAGTATAACAGTACCTGCAGTATAACAGTACCTGCAGTATAACAGTACCTGCAGTATAACAGTACCTGCAGTATAACAGTACCTGCAGTATAACAGTACCTGCAGTATAACAGTACCTGCAGTATAACAGTACCTGCAGTATAACAGTACCTGCAGTATAACAGTACCTGCAGTATAACAGTACCTGCAGTATAACAGTACCTGCAGTATAACAGTACCTGCAGTATAACAGTACCTGCAGTATAACAGTACCTGCAGTATAACAGTACCTGCAGTATAGCAGTACCTGCAGTATAACAGTACCTGCAGTATAACAGTACCTGCAGTATAACAGTACCTGCAGTATAACAGTACCTGCAGTATAACAGTACCTGCAGTATAACAGTACCTGCAGTATAACAGTACCTGCAGTATAACAGTACCTGCAGTATAACAGTACCTGCAGTATAGCAGTACCTGCAGTATAACAGTACCTGCAGTATAACAGTACCTGCAGTATAACAGTACCTGCAGTATAGCAGTACCTGCAGTATAACAGTACCTGCAGTATAACAGTACCTGCAGTATAACAGTACCTGCAGTATAACAGTACCTGCAGTATAACAGTACCTGCAGTATAACAGTACCTGCAGTATAACAGTACCTGCAGTAGCAGTATAACAGTACCTGCAGTATAACAGTACCTGCAGTAGCAGTATAACAGTACCTGCAGTATAACAGTACCTGCAGTATAACAGTACCTGCAGTAGCAGTATAGCAGTACCTGCAGTAGCAGTATAACAGTACCTGCAGTAGCAGTATAACAGTACCTGCAGTATAACAGTACCTGCAGTATAACAGTACCTGCAGTAGCAGTATAACAGTACCTGCAGTATAACAGTACCTGCAGTATAACAGTACCTGCAGTAGCAGTATAACAGTACCTGCAGTAGCAGTATAACAGTACCTGCAGTATAACAGTACCTGCAGTATAACAGTACCTGCAGTATAACAGTACCTGCAGTAGCAGTATAACAGTACCTGCAGTATAACAGTACCTGCAGTATAACAGTACCTGCAGTAGCAGTATAACAGTACCTGCAGTAGCAGTATAACAGTACCTGCAGTAGCAGTATAACAGTACCTGCAGTATAACAGTACCTGCAGTATAACAGTACCTGCAGTATAACAGTACCTGCAGTAGCAGTATAACAGTACCTGCAGTATAGCAGTACCTGCAGTATAACAGTACCTGCAGTATAACAGTACCTGCAGTAGCAGTATAACAGTACCTGCAGTATAACAGTACCTGCAGTATAACAGTACCTGCAGTATAACAGTACCTGCAGTATAACAGTACCTGCAGTATAACAGTACCTGCAGTATAAGCAGTATAACAGTACCTGCCAGTATAACAGTACCTGCAGTATAACAGTACCTGCAGTATAACAGTACCTAACAGTACCTGCAGTATAACAGTACCTGCAGTATAACAGTACCTGCAGTATAACAGTACCTGCAGTATAACAGTACCTGCAGTATAACAGTACCTGCAGTATAACAGTACCTGCAGTATAGCAGTACCTGCAGTATAACAGTACCTGCAGTATAACAGTACCTGCAGTATAACAGTACCTGCAGTATAGCAGTACCTGCAGTATAACAGTACCTGCAGTATAACAGTACCTGCAGTATAACAGTACCTGCAGTATAACAGTACCTGCAGTATAACAGTACCTGCAGTATAACAGTACCTGCAGTATAACAGTACCTGCAGTATAACAGTACCTGCAGTAGCAGTATAACAGTACCTGTAGCAGTATAACAGTACCTGCAGTATAACAGTACCTGCAGTATAACAGTACCTGCAGTATAACAGTACCTGCAGTATAACAGTACCTGCAGTAGCAGTATAACAGTACCTGCAGTATAACAGTACCTGCAGTAGCAGTATAGCAGTACCTGCAGTATAACAGTACCTGCAGTATAACAGTACCTGCAGTAGCAGTATAGCAGTACCTGCAGTATAACAGTACCTGCAGTATAGCAGTACCTGCAGTATAGCAGTACCTGCAGTATAGCAGTACCTGCAGTATAACAGTACCTGCAGTAGCAGTATAACAGTACCTGCAGTATAACAGTACCTGCAGTAGCAGTATAGCAGTACCTGCAGTATAACAGTACCTGCAGTATAACAGTACCTGCAGTAGCAGTATAGCAGTACCTGCAGTATAACAGTACCTGCAGTATAGCAGTACCTGCAGTATAGCAGTACCTGCAGTATAGCAGTACCTGCAGTATAGCAGTACCTGCAGTATAACAGTACCTGCAGTAGCAGTATAGCAGTACCTGCAGTATAGCAGTACCTGCAGTATAGCAGTACCTGCAGTATAGCAGTACCTGCAGTATAGCAGTACCTGCAGTATAACAGTACCTGCAGTATAACAGTACCTGCAGTATTGCAGTACCTGCAGTATAGCAGTACCTGCAGTATAGCAGTACCTGCAGTATAGCAGTACCTGCAGTATAACAGTACCTGCAGTAGCAGTATAGCAGTACCTGCAGTATAGCAGTACCTGCAGTATAGCAGTACCTGCAGTATAGCAGTACCTGCAGTATAGCAGTACCTGCAGTATAGCAGTACCTGCAGTATAACAGTACCTGCAGTATAACAGTACCTGCAGTATAGCAGTACCTGCAGTATAGCAGTACCTGCAGTATAGCAGTACCTGCAGTATAACAGTACCTGCAGTATAACAGTACCTGCAGTATAGCAGTACCTGCAGTATAGCAGTACCTGCAGTATAGCAGTACCTGCAGTATAGCAGTACCTGCAGTATAACAGTACCTGCAGTAGCAGTATAGCAGTACCTGCAGTATAGCAGTACCTGCAGTATAGCAGTACCTGCAGTATAGCAGTACCTGCAGTATAGCAGTACCTGCAGTATAGCAGTACCTGCAGTATAACAGTACCTGCAGTAGCAGTATAGCAGTACCTGCAGTATAGCAGTACCTGCAGTATAACAGTACCTGCAGTAGCAGTATAGCAGTACCTGCAGTATAGCAGTACCTGCAGTATAGCAGTACCTGCAGTATAGCAGTACCTGCAGTATAGCAGTACCTGCAGTATAGCAGTACCTACCACCATCACATAACCCCCATGTAAAGAAACACACATAAGGAAACTCAAGAAGGTTTGAACAAGTGTCGCCCCGGAACTGGGAAGGATGAGGGACGAAGGGAGACTGAAGAAACTACACCTGGCGACGCTAGAAAGGAGGGAGAAAGGGGACATATGACAGAGACATAAACCACTTAAGGGGATCGTGAAGGTGGTAGCATGGTAGCTCGTCCACCACTGGCCAAGCATGGTCCCCGCCACCACCTGCCCATGCCCACTGGGCACGAGCGGGCATGGGTAGATTAAGCAGGAGTCGCGTGGCCGACAATGCAGGCGCGGGCAGCATCATTGACCAGCGCCGCTGACCATCCGGAGCTGCAGTTGAAGGGGCTGACTGGAGCAGCACACGCGGCCACCCTCCGGTCAGTTGACCGCTCCAGCCCCTCTCTCTCTCTCTCTCTTTTTGTTGGCCGCTGCTGCTTTCACCGCTCAAGAGTGTAGCTCCTGCCTGCCTTATGGTCCACACTCCTCCTGCCCTGGTCACTGTACCACCACGTGCCGCCCTGGTCACTGTACCACCACGTGCCGCCCTGGTCACTGTACCACCACGTGCCGCCCTGGTCACTGTACCACCACGTGCCGCCCTGGTCACTGTACCACCACGTGCCGCACTGGTCACTGTACCACCACGTGCCGCACTGGTCACTGTACCACCACGTGCCGCACTGGTTACTGTACCACCACGTGCCGCCCTGGTCACTGTACCACCACGTGCCGCACTGGTTGCTGTACCACCACGTGCCGCCCTGGTCACTGTACCACCACGTGCCGCCCTGGTCACTGTACCACCACGTGCCGCCCTGGTCACTGTACCACCACGTGCCGCCCTGGTCACTGTACCACCACGTGCCGCCCTGGTCACTGTACCACCACGTGCCGCACTGGTTGCTGTACCACCACGTGCCGCACTGGTCACTGTACCACCACGTGCCGCACTGGTCACTGTACCACCACGTGCCGCACTGGTTACTGTAAAACCACGTGCCGCCCTGGTCACTGTACCACCACGTGCCGCCATGGCCACTGTGCCACCACGTGCAGCCCTGGTCACTGTACCACCACGTGCAGCCCTGGTCACTGTACCAGCACGTGCAGCCCTGGTCACTGTACCCCCACGTGCCGCCCTGTTCACTGTACCACCACGTGCAGCCCTGGTCACTGTACCACCACGTGCCGCCCTGGTCACTGTACCACCACGTGCAGCCCTGGTCACTGTACCACCACGTGCAGCCCTGGTCACTGTACCACCACGTGCCGCCCTGGTCACTGTACCACCACGTGCAGCCCTGGTCACTGTACCACCACGTGCCGCCCTGGTCACTGCACCACCACGTGCCGCACTGGTCACTATAGATCACTCATCCTGTGAGTGGACACACCGCCATAGTGACAGTATTGGGCAGCGTTACTCATCCTGTGAGTGGACACACCGCCATAGTGACAGTATTGGGCAGCGCCACTCATCCTGTGAGTGGACATACCGCCATAGTGACAGTATTGGGCAGCGTCACTCATCCTGTGAGTGGACACACTGCCATAGTGACAGTATTGGGCAGCGTCACTCATCCTGTGAGTGGACACACCGCCATAGTGACAGTATTGGGCAGCGTCACTCATCCTGTGAGTGGACACACCGCCATAGTGACAGTATTGGGCAGCGTCACTCATCCTGTGAGTGGACACACTGCCATAGTGACAGTATTGGGCAGCGCCACTCATCCTGTGAGTGGACACACCGCCATAGTGACAGTATTGGGCAGCGCCACTCATCCTGTGAGTGGACACACCGCCATAGTGACAGTATTGGGCAGCGTCACTCATCCTGTGAGTGGACACACCGCCATAGTGACAGTATTGGGCAGCGCCACTCATCCTGTGAGTGGACACACCGCCATAGTGACAGTATTGGGCAGCGCCACTCATCCTGTGAGTGGACACACCGCCATAGTGACAGTATTGGGCAGCGTCACTCATCCTGTGAGTGGACACACCGCCATAGTGACAGTATTGGGCAGCGCCACTCATCCTGTGAGTGGACACACCGCCATAGTGACAGTATTGGGCAGCGTCACTTATCCTGTGAATGGACACACCGCCATTGTGACAGTATTGGGCAGCGCCACTCATCCTGTGAGTGGACACCGCCATAGCAACATGTACAACACTCCCCAATAGGAAGAAAACCCGCTGGGTTGTTCATCCTGTCACATGTACCCAGACACAGCTGGGACTTGCTTAACTGTCTCAAGTGAACAGCTCCTCAAACAAGAAGATTAACATCTGTCAACCTTTAATAGCTTACGTTATCATGCGGGTACAAAATGGGGGAATCTTTTAAGAACAGTATCAATATTTGACAAATAGTGTTTTCCTAACTCAAACAATGTGAGCTTTATTATTCTACATATAGTTCTAATGACCCTCAGGTGTTCACATTCTCTCAGGAAGTGGTTAAGGCGGTGTCCGTCACTCTCATTGTGTAATGTGCGTCAAAAGATTGTTATTTGCTTAGCTAAACGAACTAGAGGGTTCAGTTCCTGAACCGATTATGTGCCTCTGTAACCCTTTACACCACCGCCCACGGGATGGGTATGGGGTGCATAATAAAGAAAGAAATTGAATTGTCACTCTCATCACAGATTCCTCAACTCCGCTGCTCAACTGTTGTTTCCACTCCAAATCTCCATGGATATATGCATCCAAGACGGATTCTCGCTATTATTGATTCTCTCCCTCGTCCTCCTCCTCTTCGTCCATAATGATTGGGATTGCCAGCTGCAACCATGTTGTACCATCGTACAGATTCACTGGTTTGTGCTTCTATCCTCCTTTCCTCAGTTACCTTATCACGGTGATGTTGCCTGATAATACCTCTAATTTGTAGTTGAGTCTTGGGTATGAAGTATTCAATATGGTCTCCTTCAGCGCCTTCAGCAGCCAGCACATCTGCTCGTTCATTTCCACATATTCCAACATGGGAGGGGATCCACAGAAACTTGATGACTCTTCCCTGGTTGGTAAGTACTCTCACAGCTCTCTTGATTTCAGCGACTATTGCAAGATTTTCTGCCTGATTTTTACTTAGGCTTTGCAGTGCTGCTTTTGAATCGGTGCAAATCACTGCACCATTAGTGTTCCGTTCAAGAAACCTTAACGCCATAACAATGGCAGTTAGCTCTGCTTGCGTTGAAGAGGCATAGTTCTCAATACGTGCTTTTTCTTCATTTCTGCGTTGGAAGGTATTATCCTTGATTACCGTGTATGCTGCACCAGCCCTGCCATTGATAGGATTAGATGACCCGTCAGTGTAGATTTGATCTAGTTCATCTCCGGCTTCTTTATAAATGTCCTCGAGATACTTGTGCCTCATTTCTTGTGGTATCATGTTGGATTTTTTCATTGCCATTTCATTGATGATGATCTTGCATGAGTCATCCTCCCAGGGAGGTAACCTCTCTACAGGCAGGAGCTCACGGGCTTGCTCAAGCAGGTGAAGCTCTTCAAGGTAGCAGACTGCTCTGTGATGCCATTTTTTGCTTCTCCTGTTTCCCCCTGAAAGTAGCACAGAGCTCAGTTTTTTCTTGGCAATGTCATTGTAATGGGGATCTCTGGCTATCCTAATTGCAAGCTTAGCATTCAGCTCCTGAATTCTGCTTTTAATACTGGGAAGGGACAACTCCTCTCGTAGATTAGACGTTTTGGCAGTTCTTGGGACTCCAAGAATGATTGTCATGGCTTCATTTTGAATGCTTTCAAGCCTTTTCATATCGCTTTGGGATTAGGTGCACAGTACTGGTGCGGCATAGTCTATGACGGAGCGCACATAGGCTGTGTACATCATTTTGAGCACGGCAATAGAGGCTCCATGTCCATTCCAGGTCATAGCTTTCAGTGCCCTGAGTCGACTTTTGCATGTTCCTATGAGTTGATTGAGCTCCTCTTTCTTTCCCTTGTTAGAGTCGACAGTGACGCCAAGGTACCGATAGTGGTCAACCCATTCAAGTGTTACACCATTAATTTGCAGTTCTTCATTTGCTCTCCGCTTGTGATGGGAGTATGCCTTCGTCTTGTTTGTGGAGAGAGTGAAACCGAGCTCAATACATTTCCTTCCGAGGAGTTCAATGGACTGTTCAATTTTTCCCAAGGTGGGAGCTTGTATTAGGACATCATCTGCATATCCCACTTGTTGTGTTCCTTCCGGAAAATCAATATTTGCAATGGCGTTCATAAGTACATTGAATAGTGTAGGGCTTAAGATTCCGCCTTGGGGGGTCCCGAGTTCCATATTCATTGTTCTGGAGACTGCTCCATTGAAGCAAACCTTGGCTTTCCTTCCTGTGAGGTAGTCTTCAACCCATTTCATGAGTCTCCCCTTGACACCCATGCATGCAAGCTCGTCCACGATCGCAATCCCCTGTGCTTTGTCGAAGGCTCCTTTGATGTCAACAAATGATGGAGGGTCCAGAAGATGAGAGGAAATGTCAGCACTGTGGAGAAATGCCCGACAGACCACTGGAACAGTATCTATCACAGTGCACAGTTACAAACAAAATAGTTTTTCAACTAAGATTCAACAGAGCAGAAAAGTTGTTAAACATATAGGGCAAAATCTTACTGAAGCGACCATAGGAATAATAAATCCTCATACTCCGCCTAAGTAAAACAGAAACAAGTAACACTTAATGGGCCAGCCAGAGACTTAGGGTCCGCGCAGGAATATACCTGCAAAAAAAGAAAAATGCTCAAGGTCCAAGTAAGCTTCCTACAGTACCACTCTTTCACTCATGAGGACCATAAACAATAACCAAGGTCTCACTGACTGCAGTTGCATCCAACTGCAGTTCATCGCCAGAGACAACAGCCCGAAGACCAAGACTGAAGGCGACCTTCAGCACGACAACTGCAGCGGAAAATGGAGTCAAGACGCACCAGAATTGCCATATCCTGCTCCCTCGTGACAAAGCAAAGGATCCCGGAGCTACGACAGTGCTGCAAATGTTACCAATACTCTCCCTTTGCCAGGAAATGGACAGAGCAAGCGCCGAAATGCAGTATTTGCGTCCAGCAGCAGCACCGCCCGGCCTGCATGTCCACCCACCAGCGCTGTCTACTGGGTAGTGGCGAGCACAGCGGCCAGGAGCAGCACCGCCCGGCCTGCATGTCCACCCACCAGCGCTGTCTACTGGGTAGTGGCGAGCACAGCGGCCAGGAGCAGCACCGCCCGGCCTGCATGTCCACCCACCAGCGCTGTCTACTGGGTAGTGGCGAGCACAGCGGCCAGGAGCAGCACCGCCCGGCCTGCATGTCCACCCACCAGCGCTGTCTACTGGGTAGTGGCGAGCACAGCGGCCAGGAGCAGCACCGCCCGGCCTGCATGTCCACCCACCAGCGCTGTCTACTGGGTAGTGGCGAGCACAGCGGCCAGGAGCAGCACCGCCCGGCCTGCATGTCCACCCACCAGCGCTGTCTACTGGGTAGTGGCGAGCACAGCGGCCAGGAGCAGCACCGCCCGGCCTGCATATCCACCCACCAGCGCTGTCTACTGGGTAGTGGCGAGCACAGCGGCCAGGAGCAGCACCGCCCGGCCTGCATGTCCACCCACCAGCGCTGTCTATTTTTTTTTTGGGGGGGGGGGGGGGGGATAAAGAGGATGGAGAGGTATAGGTGGAGGGAAGTTTAGAAGTGGGAAATACAGTTTTATTAGTATTATTATTATTTTCTACCACAGACGTGGCCACACATTTACAATGCTAACCAGCATATATACATTTTCTTCTGTCCTCCATGGACAGGGTTAGAGATGTGTTAAACATATAGTTCAAGGGTTTATTGAACAATCAGCCACAGAAGGTGAGTCGGTGCTTTTAAAATGCTAAGCTAACCTACATACGTAAATACATAGATACACAGATTTACGTATGCCCTACATAAAGTGTTCGATGTGTCTTTTACATAGTGTCATTAATGTGCATTTACAAAGGTGAAATGTAATTCTGATCAGCTTCCATATATACTTTATACATATATGTACATACACCCACACACATATGCATACATATACATATATACACACACACACACATGCCTTCACATACATTTGTCTCTTTTACTCTGACAGGGTGAGATAGCTGATAGAGAAACTAGTTTTCAATTAAGCACTTAATCACTGAAGGTGATTAAGGTGCTTTTATAAGCTCAGGTTATATAGTTACATCACATACATACATTGTATAATTGATATATTACATGGTCAATCTTGGATACAAGTCCAATATATCATCAAGTGTTCCAGTACTCATATAGTAATTACACAGTTCAGCATACCTCAGCCCAGGAGGGCGAAAGTCAGTCAGTATGGGACATTCTACAATATAATGTTCAAGTGAGTGCATGTTTTCTCTTTCACAAAGTTGACACATTGTGTACTCGACATTTGGGTTTTGAGAAAGCTGCCAGATACGTCTATATCCCAGGCGTATTCTGGCCACTATAACATCACATTGCCGGGTTCTTGTTCTATTAGTCCCATATGTGAATGTCTCCTCACGATATCTATCATAATATTTAACGCTACAACTTTCAGGTCTTTGTGAATTTGTTAGGTCGGTGAGACCTTCATTAGATATTTGTTTAAATATTCTCTTTGTCACTGCTAATGAAACACCCATATCAATTTCTACCACTGGTTTTCTACAGGCTGTCTTTGCAAGCATATCAACCCTTGTCAGGGAGCTGTGAGTGTGTGAGAGGTTCTTCACATGTGTTTCACCATATATGGATGTCTATAGATGAATACTGTGTAGCATTCATATATACACACTCCGATGCTTCCACACATGTTGTTCTGTTTAAGGCTCTTTATTTTATTATTATTATTACTTATTGATTTATATATATACATATATATTTTTTTTATGTATATCTTGAGGTTATCTTGAGATGATTTCGGGCTTTAGCGTCCCCGCGGCCCGGTCCTCGACCAGGCCTCTTTTTTTGTTACACACCCCCAGGAAGCAGCCCGTCGCAGCTGTCTAACTCCCAGGTACCTATTTTCTGCTAGGTAACAGAGGCATCAGGGTGAAAGAAACTCTGCCCATTTGTTTCCGCTTCCATCGGGGCTCGAACCCGGAACCTCAGGACTACGAATCTGAAGCGCTGTCCGGGCAGCTGTCAGGGCCCCTGACAGCTGATATACGTCGCCTGTAAATTAATGTAAATATAATCTCCAATACTGTAAATCATTTAAAGAAAAATAAGTATAACATTTAGGGGTTTAAAGTTCATGTTCTGTGATAATGAAACACTTGTTAACTGAGCATTATACTACTGTATATGTAGTGTAGTATTGCCTTGTAAAATTTATGTATATATGATTTATATTGTATTTTATTAAATAAAGAAAAAATTATTGGGGGAGGGATTTCTGGTCAGTATTTCATCTGGGAATTATGTACTGTGGGGCGGGGTTAGCATCTAGTAAATCGCGGCTCTTGGGCCACCAGCTGTGGGAGTGGGGCGTCTCATCTTGGGTCACCAGCTGTGGGAGTGGGGCGTCTCATCTTGGGCCACCAGCTGTGGGAGTGGGGCGTCTCATCTTGGGCCACCAGCTGTGGGAGTGGGGCGTCTCATCTTGGGCCACCAGCTGTGGGAGTGGGGCGTCTCATCTTGGGCCACCAGCTGTGGGAGTGGGGCGTCTCATCTTGGGCCACCAGCTGTGGGAGTGGGGCGTCTCATCTTGGGCCACCAGCTGTGGGAGTGGGGCGTCTCATCTTGGGCCACCAGCTGTGGGAGTGGGGCGTCTCATCTTGGGCCACCAGCTGTGGGAGTGGGGCGTCTCATCTTGGGCCACCAGCTGTGGGAGTGGGGCGTCTCATCTTGGGTCACCAGCTGTGGGAGCGGGGCGTCTCATCTTGGGTCACCAGCTGTGGGAGCGGGGCGTCTCATCTTGGGTCACCAGCTGTGGGAGCGGGGCGTCTCATCTTGGGCTACCAGCTGTGGGAGCGGGGCGTCTCATCTTGGGCTACCAGCTGTGGGAGTGGGGCGTCTCATCTTGGGCCACCAGCTGTGGGAGTGGGGCGTCTCATCTTGGGCCACCAGCTGTGGGAGTGGGGCGTCTCATATTGGGCCACCAGCTGTGGGAGTGGGGCGTCTCATCTTGGGCCACCAGCTGTGGGAGTGGGGCGTCTCATATTGGGCCACCAGCTGTGGGAGTGGGGCGTCTCATCTTGGGCCACCAGCTGTGGGAGCGGGGCGTCTCATCTTGGGCCACCAGCTGTGGGAGCGGGGCGTCTCATCTTGGGCCACCAGCTGTGGGAGTGGGGCGTCTCATCTTGGGTCACCAGCTGTGGGAGCGGGGCGTCTCATCTTGGGCCACCAGCTGTGGGAGCGGGGCGTCTCATCTTGGGCCACCAGCTGTGGGAGTGGGGCGTCTCATCTTGGGTCACCAGCTGTGGGAGTGGGGCGTCTCATCTTGGGCCACCAGCTGTGGGAGCGGGGCGTCTCATCTTGGAGTAATCTTTCTAACATGGGGTCCGGGTTTCTTTTTGCAATGTGTATTATCTGGAACTTTTGTTTATTTGTGCTTATTTTTTATTGCTTCTCAAAGTTGTTTATGAATTCAATTGCTGCCTTGGTCTTGTCGGCTAGTAGCGGCTTTGATGGTCCTGGTTGGCATATTATCGTCAGCGTATGTGATGTATTCTCCATGCTGGGGTTGTGGCAGGTCAGTTGTATATATGTTGAATAGAGTGGGAGAGACCCAGCTGCCTTGTGGTACTCCACTTTTCAGTTCTATTAAGTCTCCCAAGTCAGCCCGTCCTCCAAACAAAGATCCAAAAGTGATTCCATGCAGCCGCCAAACCCCCTGTTTATGAATGAAAAACGGTTTACACACGACTCACAACTGCTGACGTTCGAACATATCCGGAACAAGTGCTTCACTGACGAATTTTGTTCGAACCACAACGCTATAAATGCTTCACCCACGTACTACAAATACAAATAATCGCCAACAGAACCTAAACACCTAACCTAACCTATCCTATGCCTATATATACACAATATGCCAATATATTATAATATTAATTTATACTTGAGAAAATTCCCGTTTTGAATGAACAGCATGTTAAAATTTATGAATGCGTCTGTGGGGTCGACCGCTGAATGTAATGGACTTGAGTCGAGGACGGGTTGCCCAAGTAGCTGCCAATATTGAGCCTAGCAGTTATGTTGTCTATAAAGCTGCAGAGCGTAGCAGTAAATCTCTGTTCGAGTCCTAGCTCAGATATCTTATATTTTAGGTCTGTGTGTCAAACATGGAGTCCATATCTCTTCAAGCATAAGAGTAAACTGGAGAAGATTCAAGGGTTTGCCACCAGACTAGTACCGGAGCTGAGAGGTATGAGCTACGAGGAGAGACTATGGGAATTAAACATCACGTCGCTGGACGACAGAAGAGTTAAGATGGGACATGATTATCACATACAAGATTCTCATGGGAGTTAATAAGGTAAATAAAGATCATATTATTTAACACAAGGGGCACACGCACAAGGGGACACAGTTAATAAGAACTTTTTTAGTGTCAGAGTCGTTGACAAATGGAATGCATTAGGAAGTGATGTGGTGGTGGCTGACTCCATACACAGTTTCAAGTGTAGATATGATAGAGCCCAATAGGCTCAGGAACCTGTACACCTGTTGATTGACGGTTGAGAGGCGGGACCAAAGAGCCAGCGTTCAACCCCCGCAAGCACAACTAAGTGAGTACAACTAGGTGAGTACACACTCGAGATACCCAGGTGAGTGGCTGTACACATGTAAATTAGTAAATATTTTAGTTGGCACAGATGTTTGTAGCACACTTGTCAATTATGAGTGACCAGGAGTAACAGTGGGTGAGGGACCAGGAGTAACAGTGGGTGAGGGACCAGGAGTAACAGTGGGTGAGGGACCAGGAGTAACGGTGGGTGAGGGACCAGGAGTAACAGTGGGTGAGGGACCAGGAGTAACAGTGGGTGACGGTCCAGGGAGTAACGGTGGGTGAGGGACCAGGAGTAACAGTGGGTGAGGGACCAGGAGTAACAGTGGGTGACGGTCCAGGGAGTAACGGTGTATGAGGGACCAGGAGTAACAGTGGGTGAGCGACCAGGAGTAACAGTGGGTGAGGGACCAGGAGTAACGGTGGGTGAGGGACCAGGAGTAACGGTGGGTGAGGGACCCGGGGAGTAACGGTGGGTGAGGGACCAGGAGTAACGGTGGGTGAGGGACCCGGGGAGTAACGGTGGGTGAGGGACCCGGGGAGTAACGGTGGGTGAGGGACGGGGAGTAGCCACGTGGCCGGGCCTCACCACACCCGCAATAGGGCTATCCTGCACTCCGCTTACTCACATACCTATCCACTCTCTCCTCCCAGTAATGTACTCAAGCTCAACCCGCGTCAATTCCTGGAGTGTAATCAAAGCTTTAAAGGATAGTATATATAAACGCCCCAAATGTCAGTTAACATAGCAGAAGTTACGCATGTTAGTACACGCTTAATTATGAAACTGAAGAGGAAAATCGA
Organism: Procambarus clarkii; assembly: GCF_040958095.1. NCBI lineage: Eukaryota > Metazoa > Arthropoda > Malacostraca > Decapoda > Cambaridae > Procambarus > Procambarus clarkii. The sequence goes on from NC_091163.1 coordinate 10,084,250, forward strand.
TAGAGTTTGGCGGGGTGGAAAGAGGAGCGGAGGCGTAGGCAAGGGCCATAGACCTAGCCGCCGCCAGCTGGCGTCCCCCCCCCCCACCCCCCACGGGGACAATACTATCCCTGGATAGGTAGTGATGTGTATCACTGCTATACCGACGGCTCTGTAGACGAAGGTGGAAGATATACCGGATGTTGGCATCTCTTAGCATGATACATCTAACATCCTTGCAAAGACAGCCTTTAGTAGTCCTGTGGCAGACACTAATATGGATGTCTCATTAGCAGTGACAAAGAAAATATTTAAACAAATATCTAATGAAGATCTCACCGACCTAACAAATTCACAAAGACGTGAAAGTTGTAGCATTAAATATTATGATAGATATCGTGAGGAGACATTCACATATGGGACTAATAGAACAAGAACCCGGCAATGTGATGTTATAGTGGCCAGAATACGCCTGGGATATAGACGTATCTGGCAGCTTTCTCAAAACCCAAATGTCGAGTACACCATGTATCAACGTTGCAAAAGTGTCCAATACACAATGTGTTTAACTTTGCAAAAGTGTCCAATACACCATGTGTCAACTTTGTGAAAGTGTTCAATACACCATGTGTCAACTTTGTGAAAGTGTTCAATACACCATGTGTCAACTTTGTGAAAGTGTCCAATACACCATGTGTCAACTTTGCAAAAGTGTCCAATACACCATGTGTCAACTTTGTGAAAGTGTTCAATACACCATGTGTCAACTTTGTGAAAGTGTCCAATACACCATGTGTCAACTTTGCAAAAGTGTCCAATACACCATGTGTCAACTTTCTGAAAGTGTCCACTACACCATGTGTCAACTTTGTGAAAGAGAAAACATGCACTCCCTTGAACATTATATTGTAGAATATCCCATACTGACTGACTTTCGCCCTCCTGGACTGAGGTATGCTGAACTGTGTAACTAATATATGAGTACTGGAACACTTGATGATATTTTAGACTTGTACCCAAGACTGACCATGTAATGTATCAATTATACAATGTATGTATGTGATGTAACTATATAACCTGAGCTTGTAAAAGCATCTTAATCTCCTTCAGTGGTTAAATGCTTAATAACACAATAGTTTCTATAGCAGCAATCTTACCCTGTCAGAGTAGGAAAGACATATATACATATATATATATATATATATATATATATATATATATATATATATATATATATATATATATATATATATATATATACTGCTCATCACCACAGTCTCCTGGTCACCACCACAGTCTCCTGGTCACCACCACAGTCTCCTGGTCACCACCACAGTCTCCTGGTCACCACTACTGTCTCCTGGCTTCTGGTTTACGGCTTTCACACTGCAGTCTACACTAAGGAAACAAACAGGAATGTGCCTCAATGCCAACAGTGACTGCCCAGACAGGTACAAGAGGAGTGTTGTCAACGCTTACGTCGACCGGGCTCTCAGCGACGGCTCAAGATGGAAGAGAGTCGATGAAGTGAGGGTAAGGGTAGGGTAACCTTACCCTTACCTTCTGTAGGGTAACCCTTGCCTTACCCTCACCTTCTGTAGGGTAAGGCAGGTCCTAGTCAACAACGTCTTCTCTAACGGTTTTGTTGAAGACATCATAACAAGTAAGGTGAAATGCAACCTCTGAAGAGTCAACTAACACAACACCTGTACCTCTTATGAGACTATTTTACAGGAACTTATTTTTGACGGCTCATAAAACGAAAGAAAAGGTCTTGAAAGATATAAGGAACGTTATCCCTACAGACAAAAATCAGAAAATACAATTGACAATTTACTATAAAACCAAAAAAACGGTCAATCTACTCATGAAAAGCTCCCCAGACACCAAACAAACGCCTTGAAGGACACCAACGTCGTCTATGCCTTCAAATGCCCACTTGGGGACTATAAGGCCCAAAGAACTTAGTATATAGGCAAGACAACAACCTCTCTTTCCAGGCGATTAACAATACATAAACAACAGGGCTCCACTGGGTTGTGTAGTTGTGCAGTGCGTGGGAGGGTGTGGGTCACGCTCTCCGTGAATAAACTTCAATATATTCGGTCACTTTAAGATTACAGTGATAGAACACGGACCACAGTTATCACAAAGTGTAAAACCACATTTAGGAAAAGAAAAATACAGTGATGCCATTAGAACTTTGTGTTTAATAGCGAAAAGCCACCTCTCACCAGCCCACGTGGGAACGAGTGCCAACAGGAGGCACAAGTCTACATATACTTTACCTCAGTATACTTAGACTTATAATAAACAGTGATATTGTGAATAGTGAACGGTAACAAAACAGGCATACTGGCCTGAAAGTGTAAGAAAATTGCCACGTGGAAAATTCGAAACGTATAATTCAGTGAATAGTGAAGCAACACTCACACAGGACTCTATGTACAGGGGCCACGAGGCTTGTGTACACACTCGGTAGGCTGTGAAGGGTCGCTCCCGCCCCCCCCCCCCCACTTTACCACTGGTCAACAACCAACAGTCCTCTGCCTTACCACCACCGCCACTGACTAGAAGCATTATGGTCAGAATGCCATTAGTAAAGATGTGCACAGAATGTAACAAGGAAGTAGATCACCACCAGAGCTTCTAGTGCCAACAATGTTCAACAGCCATACACAGTAAATGTGCCAACATGTCAAATAATGCCAGGAAAATTGGTCCCAGAGACCACTCGGTGTACTGGTTCTGTAAAAAGGATAATATTACTGTCTTGAAGATGTTCGCAATTCTTGATAAAACCCCAGCAGAGCACAGCGAATCACTTCTAACAGCCTGCACGGAAATCTCCAATGTTTTCAAACAAATTGTCGAGAACACTCAGGCAGAACCAGAAATGGAGCTACATCTCAGCGCGTCGGAATCCGGATTGGCGTCGGAGCCGGATGCGACGTTGACGTCGGGGCCGGATGAGACGTTGGCGTCGGGGCCGGATGCGACGTTGGCGTTGTGGCTGGATGCGGCGTTGGCATCGGGGGGGTCGGATGTGACGTTGGCGTCGGGCCCGGATGCGATGTTGGAGTCGGGGTCGGAGGCGACGAGGGCGTCAGGGCCGGATGCGACGCTGGTGCTTGGTCCGGAAGCTATGATGCCGGATGCGACGTTGGGGTCGGGCGTGGTATCGGCGCCTGAACCCAGGCGCCGATATTGGTGCCAGGGTTTTTGAAACAAACAACACAAGGGCCCAAAATCTGCCGATATTATAAATGGGGGTATCTGTAAGCATGGGATATCGGGGAGAACAAATGGACAATGTAAATATGATCATCCCAGAAAGTGCAGGACCCTTCTTAGTACAGGTAAATGTACCAAAAGCTGTGATCTCTTTCACCCAGAACTGTGCAAGAACTTTTTAAATAAGAATGAATGTTTCAACACACAATGTCCAGCTTTTCATATAATAGGTACCAAGCGAATAAGACCGACAAACCACCTTGATGAAAGCAGCCACAACACTATTTACCAGGATAATTTTTTAGCAAGAGGAGGAGAAGAAGAATGCCTAAAAATGTCCAGACTCTACCACCAACTCGGTCAAATGCTAGAGAAGACACAAACACAGTGGCCTCCTTACCAGAGCCTTAGATATTAACACCAAGTAAGGTATCCAGCACTTCCACAAACATAACATCATTTTTATTTGCCAACATTCAGGGTATTAAAACACGCAAAATGTAAAGTTGCAAACCCCAGTATAGGAACATATCCTCATCATTTAGAAGCAAAATGTAAAGTTGCAAACCCCAGTATAGGAACATATCCTCGTCATTTAGAAGCAAAATGTAAAGTTGCAAACCCCAGTATAGGAACATATCCTCATCATTTAGAAGAGATTATGTTATACTTCCGAGATTATGAACTATATATTATATAAAGAAGATTGTAAAGCCTGGACAGTTACGTTTGTGGGAATTACGCTATTTATTTTGTCTTTCATCTTTCCCGTCTAACCTTGGAGGCGGCCCTTCTACACTTCGATGAAGAATTTAAATATGGACAATTTCGCAAGAATGATGCAAAAGTGATGAGATTTACTTATGCGAGGAAGAAAATGCCCTCATGCCTGCAGACTTTCTGCTTAAATGAGAATGAAAACTGTGAGAAATTGTGCTGAGAAATTGCATAGCTTAATAGAGAGGTGAGTTATAGATAGATAGATTGTCCGTAGATGAATGATAAATAATAAATAATAAATAAATAGTAATGTATATGTTTATGTGTGTATGGGAGAGAGAGAGAGAGAGAGAGAGAGAGAGAGAGAGAGAGAGAGAGAGAGAGAGAGAGAGAGAGAGAGAGAGAGAGAGAGAGAGAGAGAGAGAGCAAGATAATATTTGGAAGGTATTATAAAGAATCTTTTACTGCAGGTAGAGGTGAGAACTGTTCAACGTGTAGAGAGTGAGAGAGAGTGAGAGTGAGAGAGAGTGAGAGAGAGTGAAGGACTTCCAGAAAGGATCGCTGGAGAATAGTGTTTGCTGGATAAGTCTTTGTTGTTGTTGTTATTATTAATTGTTATTATTAAAATTGCTAAAATCCATACAGTCGAAGAGAGGAGACTTATTCAGCTCTTCAAACACATCCCGACAGTCTAGTTTTATGATGAAAGAGTCTTTGTCAGCATATAATAGACTTGGTTTTTCCCCATACACTGGTTTAACCACATCATACCAGAATTCATAGAGACGTCTCTTAGCAATTTGGAGTATGTGATAGCCGAGATACATAGGAGTGCTGACTTGGAGCGACTTCTGCTTTATAGTGCAGATAACGTGCTTTTTACTCTGCAACAGAGCACGCTTGAAGAATGGGTTGCTAGCGTGTTTTAGGAAAGCACGACGATCGCTAAGTAGTGTTTATTCCCATATTTAGAAACATCCGTGAGACTCTTCCCATAAATAGAATTTGATGCGAGTTTGAAAGCTTTTTTTTAATTGCACATTTGGTGGCGGCGCGTTCTCTAACATTGGTGATGCCATGAGCAACTGTAACAAATCCAGACTAACTAGGTAATCTTTCTGAGGGAGATGCAAAGCGATTAATTTAGTATTTTTTTAGGCATCCTACACCTTTCATCTCTAAGAATATTCTTACTGTAGGGTGAAATTTGTTCCTCAGTAATATCGGCATGGGAAAGAACTAGGGGCAGCTCATCAGTGTATCTGGCCACCTCTGGACTAACCTGTAATGTATCACACAACACCCAGTAACCAGTGTCTCCACTGCAGGGGATATTCTCCAAGCCCTGCTCTAACAGTACCTTACACTCATTCTGAGTCAGCTTCCGGATTCCACCTCGAGGGAGTGGTTTAGTCATACACACTCCGTAAAGGCTGTTAAAATCCAGGTAAATGATGTAGCTACTATCATCCCCCAGATAAAAACCTGTGTGATGGTTCTCTACACTCGTGTGCTGTCTAGTCACACTAGTGAACTCACCTCGGAGATTGTGACGTAGTAAATCGTATAACAGCGGGTCTGACACTACATCGAGTTCAACTTTAGATTTAAGCAAGAATGCATCCCAAGCGAATGATGGTAGAGAAATGTAGTGGGAAATGTCCAATTTGTAGAGAGAGAGCATGGTATCTCGCCAGACAGTAAACACATCAGCCAACAACCCCGTATCTACTTTGAGGTAAAGAAGGAGGTAGTCTCCAATGTTGCGACATTGAGCTAGATTGAAAATATCTATCGCCTGCTTGTAATCGTTTTCTGACAACTCTTCATCCTTCAATGTGTTATCACGCGAAGGAAGTTGTGGTTCATCCAACACACTCATAGAGGACAAGTAATCATAACAGAATGACAGTTTCCCCTTTAATAGTTTAGGGATTGCATCTTTATTTACTCCCTGTAACATGGCCAATGTGAAGGGGGGTGGATTTCCCACTATCGATGTGATCCTTGGCTATTTTTCCTAGTGATCCGTTGAGAAGGGCTAGACTATCCAAAAATCGCAACTTGTTTACATCCACTTTCATAAACTTAAATCCGTCCCTAGCTAATATATCTATTTCGATCCCAGGTCTGTCTTTCATCTCATTTAGGATAACCCCTAAATCATAGCTGGCGTTGTGTGAAAAAGTGTAAAGGAACTTATACAAATTTATACATTGTAAATTACATCTATCGCAGTAAGCCACTTTATAATTGTGCTGTCTTATTGTATGATCGTGATGACGGACTTTGATCACATCTTCGCCGTTTAAAGGTTCATCGCAGAGCTCGCAGGAAGTTTTTATCTCAAATATAGCTTGTTGTTGAGGGGAGATGTGAAGTTCATAGGATACTATCCCTCTCTTAATCCTAGTCCAAGAGGTTTCTAGTGTGTTTATAAAGTGTTTGACAGCATCTTTACCTAAATAGATATCTGTCTCGACAATATTCATCTGTCTGTCAATGGAGATATAGACATAAGCTACTGCATTATGGCGTGATTCTATTATCCCTTTAAGGTTAGGGCGATCCAGCAGACACTCAAAATCGTAAAAACAGAGGTGGCTAGGTCCATACCCGCGAGCGTAATTGCAGAAAGTAATCTTCCTCTCTGGAGAATAAACGCATACGATGAGGAGAAAAAGAAATCAAACAGGAATGTCAAAAGATGTGCTGCTTAGGGATGCGATTCCCATTGTTGTGCATATTACGCACATACTGGTTAAAGTCTTTAATTAATACCAGATGTTGACCCTCCAATATTAACAGAGAGGTGATGTCTTTATATTCCCCCTTCCCTTCCTGGCAAGAGCAATGAAGTGACGCCTTGTATTTTCATCCCTTTCAAGTGTATAAATGAAAATCTGGACCTTGTTGAGTTTTTCAACTTTTGTAATATCCATATTCTACAAAACCAAGAAGACTTCCGAACTCCTTATCAAAAATAGCCTGAAGCCAACGGAGAACCCTTTACAGCAGTCAAGCGTTGTACACATGTACACTTGCCCCCACGAAGGATGTAACCTTCAATTTAAGTACATAGGTATGACGTCGACCAAGCTGACGAGGCGTTTGACATGTCATCTTCAATCCGGTGCCCCCCAGGAATCACATGAGACAAGCCCATTACATCACCCTAACAAGAGAAATGTTGAACAAAAATACCTGTATAATAGACAAAACCCAAGATGCAAGAAGATTACAGATTCTTGAAGCAATTCACATAAGAATAGAACAACCTACCATGAACACCCAAATCACGGAACTATTTACTCTACCCACCATGAGAGTAAGGACAAGACCAGAACATAAAGATGCCAACACAGAAGACACTGTTCAACATAACAGGCCAATTACACCTGATTAATCTTTGTATGTAGATAGAAGCTGCCTCGTATTGTGGGAACCGACCTGTGAGATTTATATTTATTTAATTTATATGAATATATATTTACGTTAATTTATATACTTCGATAGCAATTTGTATAATGATAAGTGGACTGTATTTCTGCAACAATCTCATAATCTCACAAATCGATCCTCTACACATTAGGGGGGGTTTATATTAATTAATATATATGCAGCCAATCAAACTACAGTATTAGATTACATACATTGAAAAGGTTCCTTATCTTATAGTACAGCAGGTTAGTCCACCAGGTATAACTAGGGTGTAGACACCACATTTTCCCTCTTTGAGGTAGCTTCCATCACCCAGTAACTGGTGCACAAAGTCTTGCTTCCTCGTCTTGACCTGTCAAAAGTGCGCTAGCTGTGAAGCCAGGTTTCTAATATATGACAAGCTATATCAGAGAAAACACTGTACATGGAACAATAAAGACCTGGCTTAATTACCTTTAGTTTGAGGCTATCTCGTGCTCTAACCGGAAAACCCTACCCAATGACATTAATGGCCACTAATGATAGATAATGGGTTTCGGAAAGAACACTTAACTTGATTTGATGACAGCGTGTTGGAGATGGTACACCTTTGGTTTCCATAACACTACGTCCAAGTAAAATTAACAGGAGCCGAATTTGCTCCCGTGTGAGCCTCTGGTCTAGTATAAACAATGGCTGCCCTCCCTCACCCTGACGCCTAACTTACATTGTCCAGATGTCAAAAGTGATAGAAGGGTCACATTTACTCTACTTTAATATTGATAATTAAGTTAATTTATATGAGATGTTTTTATGATGGTAAAGTCCAAAGACTAATGTATTTAAGAATAATTCCCACCAGAATAGCTGGTGAATTATAATAGTATGTGGTGATGATATCCTGTTTTCTTTAGATGGTAATTCCACTACAAGTTACGTTTTCTATGGGTTAACTTGTTTATACAACACAGCTATTATCTGTCTGTATGATATATTAAATGGTGTCAGATTTTCCGACACGTATGGGCCAATAGGCCTTCTGCAATTACCTTTATTCTTATGTTCTTATGTGCTTCGCCCCCATTTATCCCCTATGTATCCCCCTTATTTTTACCTTTATTGTCTTATCACCTGACCCAGTTCGGGTATAAATCAACGAGTTCTGTAATTTCTTTTCACTTGCGAATGAACCATGGAGGTTCGAATCGTTGTGCAAATTGTATAAATAAGTGTAATACATTCTATAGTAATTCACTTTTTTCTTCACCTTGAAATAACGAAAATGAGTTTCGGAGAACTCCTCTTTCAGCTAAGCCCTGATGCTAGGAAAATAGTTAGAGGGATAGAAGCCCTAAATCAGAAGATAGTAAATACAGAATATGCGGTCATATTCAATGAGACATGTTTAAAAGAAAACCTGCTGCCAGTATACACCAATATATATATATATATATATATATATATATATATATATATATATATATATATATATATATATATATATATATATATATATATATATATATATATTTATATATATATAACTTTAGAACACTTTCCCACCAGGAGACTCGAACCCTAGCCAGCACAGAAGCCTTCCAGCAACTGGCATAACAGGTACGCCTTAACCCGCTCCACCACCCGCTCAGACCCTTAAAAGAGATGGTAATTTCGGAGTATTTAAATACACCAAAGATCACCACCTCCCAAGAGCACTAGAGCAAGTGAGGGGTCATTTAGACGTTAATTTCATCAAGTCCCTGTTAATATGGGAAGACACAGTGTCTATGCTTAAGGCACAACTCTCCTAAACACGAGAGTGAAGTATAGAACTTTAGAACACTTTCCCACCAGGAGACTCGAACCCTAGCCAGCACAGAAGCCTTCCAGCAACTGGCATAACAGGTACGCCTTAACCCGCTCAGACCCTTAAAAGAGATGGTAATTTCGGAGTATTTAAATACACCAAAGATCACCACCTCCCAAGAGCACTAGAGCAAGTGAGGGGTCATTTAGACGTTAATTTCATCAAGTCCCTGTTAATATGGGAAGACACAGTGTCTATGCTTAAGGCACAACTCTCCTAAACACGAGAGTGAAGTATATATATATATATATATATATATATATATATATATATATATATATATATATATATATATATATATATATATATAATCATCATCAACATCTATATTATCTACATCAGCATAACCATTATCGACATAATATGCATAACAATGTGGTGTTTACTTACAGTCGTTGCAAAAGAACCTCTGACATCGCTTGCAACGGATATCGTAATGACTTGGGGATGGAATATAGCACTTATCACACAGTAGACGACATTGATAATTAGGGGTATAAATGTACGTGCGAGTACACTTTTTGCAATTTCTGTATGTTCTTCCTCCATGTCGCAGGCGGTAAGCAGCGGTGTGAACTGAACAACTCCCCGTGGTAGACTAGCTAGGGAAAGGTGTAATAACCAATTATAGGTATAGGTTAAGTAATAATCGTAATTACGAAGCAATAAGATGCTTATTTTAACATACTAAGAAGGTTATGTAAGGTCGGTGTTTTCTATGAAGCTTTTCAAGGTAATCTAAAATATTCACAATAAATTAGTATGTCACATATGCACTTATTTAATAAGTCAATATTGACTTAAGTGCGAGAACAGGTTGTTATATCCCACCCCGGCAACACGTCTACACTCACTGCTCCACTTTTAAGTAAATATACCTTCTTCTTACTGATAAATGTTTCTTAACTCCTGCTGCTGCTCCTGCTGCAGCAGCTGTTGCTGCTTCCTTTATGTTTTTGTTACTGCTCCTGCTCCCACTCCTTATGTTTTGTTACTTATTCTTTCCTAACTCCTGCTGCTGCTGCTGCTTCTTCCTACCTCTCTCTCTCTTTAAAGCTACTTCCTTTATTCTATATCTCTCTTAACTGTCGCCTTTATGTTTTTGCTACTTATTCTTCTAAAACACATTCTGCTTAACTTCTTCCTTTACATATATCTTCTCCTCACTCTCCTAAAACACATCTACTCCCCAAAAACGATTCCCTCTCTCTGACAAAAAGGCTGGCGGAGGAGCTTACAAACTTTATGACCCTTTCACCCATACACCAACAACTTCATACTTTAGGCTCTTCCCTCCACTTTCTCCTCTAATCTCACTCTTTCTTCTCATCTTCAAACAAACAAAAAAAAAAGCATCACGACCTTCTTTCTACCTTTTCACGACCATACACACAATACTCGAACACTTCTAACTCCTCCCTCCATCTCTCAGCCAATCACAGTCTTACTTTATCTTCTTCAAACAAAAAAAAAAAACACTACATTCTCCCAACGTTCACACACAACTTTAACACAACCTTACACACCTCACTCTTCCCATATTTATCATACATCTGGCAACACGTCCCTTTCCACCACCCTATATTGACCCAAACATTCCTACGTTATTACAACTTTCGACGTGGCCGAAACCACACCATCCCAAGATGGAGAGGACGGTCTACGTCGTAAATCTCCCTACTAATCCCCACTCATGCCCCTGCTTTACCCATCACTCAGGCCTTGCTATAACCCCTACTCATGCCCTGCTATACCCACCACTCATGCCTTGCTATAACCCCCACTCATACCCTGCCATACCCATCATTCATGCCTTGCTATAACCCCCACTCATTCCCTGCTATAAGCACAACTCATGCCCTGCTATACCCACAATCAGTACCCGGCTATAACCGCCACTCATACCATTCTGTAACCCACGACTCATGCCCTGTGTTACAGTTATCTCCTGCATAGCAGTAGATTCTGCCTGTTCCTTATGACCTCAATACCAAATATGCTTTAACATCAAGATTCAACATTAAGAAACAACAACAAAGTGAGCCAAAACGTATTGTCAAGACACCTCCCCCCCCCCCATCCTACCTTCCACAAAAGCCGTGCACCTGCAGTTTCGCCGGTTGTCCAGACGCCACCAGGAAGCTACCATAATGGCCGTTACTCTGCCAGTTCCTCTTCAAGACCCAAATTCGCGCCAATATGACGTCACAGCCCATGTAAAAGGACTTGTCAGCATCCAGCACGGGAGACATCTCCCGTCACGCAGGGTGCAGTCGTACCTCCACAGATCTCCAGAATCATCTATTGATACTGGTAATGGCTCAAAAGGGCCACCACTTTCGGGCTATTCATGCCCGTGCCACCTTTTGAGTGGCTTAATCTTCATCAATCAATCCAGCACAGCAGATTACCCTTCTAGTGCTCATTGCTTCCTCATCTATCCTCGCCTACATGTGACGGTAGACGCTCATAGCATTTTGTATAAATTATTACCTTCATCTTTGTTATTAACATAAATTCAGTTGTGTATATTTCTCTTTTGATTGTGTTTCAGCCAAGTGGATAAAGGGTTTTGTTTAAATTAATTGTTACTTATTATATTATGTAATATTAAAGTCAATTTTTGTTATATTTAATGTATAAAGTTTTTAGTATTTTTTTTTTTGGCCCCACAATTAAAACACCGTAAAGGACAACGATTCGACTAAAATTAGCAGTTTCATTTTAATTTATTTTCAATTTTTTTCATTAATGTGAGATTGGCACAACACCTGCCAAGATAGTACTGCCCTATTCCAAATCACGTCACACCTGCTATACCCACTATTCATGCCCTGTTATACCCACCACTCATGCCCTGCTATACGCACCACTCATGCCCTGCTATAACAGCACTCGTGCCCTGTTATTCTCACTACTCATGCTTTGCTATACCCACCATGCATGCCCTGCTATATCCACCACACATGCCCAGCCATACCCACCACTCATGCACTGCTATACCCACCAATCATGCCCTGCTATACCCACCACTTATGTCCTGCTATTCCCACTACTCATGTCCTGCTATACCCACTATTCATGCTTTGCTATACCCACCATGCATGCCCTGCTATACCTACCATTTATGCCCTGCTATACCCACTATTCACGCGCTCCTATACCTTCTATTCATGCCCTATTATTCCATCACTCATGCCCTATCATACCCACAATACATACCCACTACATCTACTATACATACCCACTATACCCCACCATACATACCCACAACACCCACCATACATACCCACTACACCCACCATACATACCCACTTACACCCACCATACATACCCACTACACCCACCATACATACCCACTACACCCACCATACATACCCACTACACCCACCAAACATACCCACTATACCCACCATACATACCCACTATACCCCACCATACATACCCACTACACCCACCATACATACCCACTACACCCACCATACATACCCACTACACCCACCAAACATACCCACTTACACCCACCATACATACCCACTTACACCCACCATACATACCCACTACACCCACCATACATACCCACTACACCCACCAAACATACCCACTTACACCCACCATACCCCACCATACATACCCACTACACCCACCATACATACCCACTATACCCCACCATACATACCCACTACACCCACCATACATACCCACTATACCCCACCATACATAACCACAACACCCACCATACATACCCACTACACCCACCATACATACCCACTATACCCCACCATACATACCCACTACACCCACCATACATACCCACTACACCCACCATACATACCCACTACACCCACCATACATACCCAATACACCCACCATACATACCCACTACACCCACCATACATACCCACTACACCCACCATACATACCCAATACACCCACCATACATACCCACTACACCCACCATACATACCCACTTCACCCACCATACATACCCACTACACCCACCATACATACCCACTACACCCACCATACATACCCACTACACCCACCATACATACCCAATACACCCACCATACATACCCACTACACCCACCATACATACCCACTACACCCACCATACATACCCACTACACCCACCATACATACCCACTACACCCACCATACATACCCACTACACCCTCCATACATACCCAATACACCCACCATACATACCCAATACACCCACCATACATACCCGCGCTCCTAGCAGCATCACCCAACTCTTCACGTGGAGTATATCATCAGTCGATATCATTATCTTCCCTATCAGTTGACTTGGGGTGTATCACCATCCCTAGAGTAGTAGACCTGGGTGTGGTGCGGGTTAGGGGAGAGAGGTGGTGGTATCAGGGGGATGGAGGTAGTTGTCGTGGTGGTATCAGGGGGAAGGAGGTAGTTGTCCTGGTGGTATCAGGGGGGATGGAGGTAGTTGTCCTGGTGGTATCAGGGGGGAAGGAGGTAGTTGTCCTGGTGGTATCAGGGGGATGGAGGTAGTTGTCCTGGTGGTATCAGGGGGGAAGGAGGTAGTTGTCCTGGTGGTATCAGGGGGGATGGAGGTAGTTGTCCTGGTGGTATCAGGGGGGATGGAGGTAGTTGTCCTGGTGGTATCAGGGGGATGGAGGTAGTTGTCCTGGTGGTATCAGGGGGGATGGAGGTAGTTGTCCTGGTGGTATCAGGGGGGATGGAGGTAGTTGTCCTGGTGGTATCAGGGGGGATGGAGGTAGTTGTCCTGGTGGTATCAGGGGGGATGGAGGTAGTTGTCCTGGTGGTATCAGGGGGGATGGAGGTAGTTGTCCTGGTGGTATCAGGGGGATGGAGGTAGTTGTCCTGGTGGTATCAGGGGGGAAGGAGGTAGTTGTCCTGGTGGTATCAGGGGGGGGATGGAGGTAGTTGTCCTGGTGGTATCAGGGGGATGGAAGTACTTTTTTTTTAAATTTTGCCCCGAGGGTCGAGTTTATTGGGCAGCGCCACTCATCCTGTGAGTGGACACACCGCCATAGTGACAGTATTGGGCAGCGCCACTCATCCTGTGAGTGGACACACCGCCATAGTGACAGTATTGGGCAGCGCCACTCATCCTGTGAGTGGACACACCGCCATAGTGACAGTATTGGGCAGCGCCACTCATCCTGTGAGTGGACACACCGCCATAGTGACAGTATTGGGCAGCGCCACTCATCCTGTGAGTGGACACACCGCCATAGTGACAGTATTGGGCAGCGCCACTCATCCTGTGAGTGGACACACCGCCATAGTGACAGTATTGGGCAGCGCCACTCATCCTGTGAGTGGACACACCGCCATAGTGACAGTATTGGGCAGCGTCACTCATCCTGTGAGTGGACACACCGCCATAGTGACAGTATTGGGCAGCGCCACTCATCCTGTGAGTGGACACACCGCCATAGTGACAGTATTGGGCAGCGCCACTCATCTTGTGAGTGGACACACCGCCATAGCAGCATGTACAACACTCCCTAATAGGAAGAAAACCCGCTGGGTTGTTCATCCTGTCACTTGTACCCAGACACAGCTGGGACTTGCTTAACTGGCTCAAGTGAACAGCTCCTCAAACAAGAAGATTAACATCTGTCAACCCCTGAAAATCTTACGTTATCTTGCGGGTACAAAATGGGGGAATCTTTTTAAGAACAGTATCAATATTTGACAAATAGTGTTTTCCTAACTCAAACAATGTGGGCTTTATTATTCTACACATATTTCTAATGTCTCTCAGGTGTTCACATTCACGTAAATAGTGGTCAAGGTGGTGTCCGTCACTCTCATCACAGATTCTGCAACTTCGCTGATCAACTGTTGTTTCCATTCCAAATCTCCATGGATATTTGTATCCAAGACGGATTCTCGCTACTACTGATTCTCTCCCGCGGCCACCTCCTCTTCGTCCATAATGATTGGGATTGCCAGCTGCAACCATGTTGTACCATCGTACAGATTCACTGGTTTGTGCTTCTATCCTCCTTTCCTCAGTTACCTTGTCACGGAGATGTTGACTGACAATACCTCTAATTTGTAGTAGAGTCTTGGGTATGAAGTATTCAATATGGTCTCCTTCAGCGCCTTCAGCAGCCAGCACATCTGCTCGTTCGTTCCCACATATTCCTACAAGGGAGGGGATCCACAGAAACTTGATGACTCTTCCCTAGTTGATTAGTACTGTCATAGCTTAGCTGCCAACACCCACACTCACAGCTGCCTGATGAGTGAGCAAGCTTAGTTTAGCTGCCAACACACACACTCACAGCTCCCTGACAAGAGAGAGCAAAATTAGCTTAGCTGCCAACACACACATTCACAGCTCCCTAATAAGAGAGAATAAGCTTAGCTTAGCTGCCAACACCCACACTTACAGCCCCCCCTGACAAGAGACAGCAAGCTTAGCTTAGCTGCCAACACCCACACTAACAGCTGCCTGACAAGAGAGAGCAAAATTAGCTTAGCTGCCAACACCCACTCCCACAGCTGCCTGACAAGAGAGGGCAAGCTTAGCTTAGCTGCCAACACCCACTCTCACAGCTGCCTGACAAGAGAGAGCAAAATTAGCTTAGCTGCTAACACACACACACTCACAGCTCCCTGACAAGAGAGAGCAAAATTAGCTTAGCTGCCAACACACACATTCACAGCTCCCTAGTAAGATAGAATAAGCTTAGCTTAGCTGCCAACACCCACACTCTCAGCTCCTTGACAAGAGAGAGCAAGCTTAGTATAGCTGCCAACACACACTCACAGCTCCCTGACAAGAGAGAGCAAGCTTAACTTAGCTGCCAACACCCACACTCACTGCTCCCTGACAAGAGACAATAAACTAAGCTTAGCTGCCAACACATACACACTCACAGATCCCTGACAAGAGAGAATAAGCTTAGCTTAGCTGCCAACACACACAGCTCCCTGACAAGAGAGAGAGCAAGCTTAGCATAGCTGCCAACACCCACACTCACAGCTCTTTGGTAAGAGAGAGCAAGCTTAGCTTAGCTGCCAACACCCACACTCACAGCTCTTTGACAAGAGAGAGCAAGCTTAACTTAGCTGCCAACACACACTCTCAGCTCCCTGATAAGAGAGAGCAAGGTTAGCTAAGCTGCCAACACCCACACTCACAGCTCTCTGACAAGAGAGAATTAGCTAAGCTTAGCTGCCAATACCCACACTCACAGCTCCCTGACAAGAGAAAGCAAGCTTAACTTAGCTGCCAACAACACACACACACACTCACAGCTCCCTGTCTAGAGAGAGCAAGCTTAGCTTACCTGCCAACACCCACACTCACAGCTCCCTGACAAGAGAGAGCAAGCTCAGCTTAGCTGTCAACACCCACACTCACAGCTCCTTGACAAGAGAGAGCAAGCTTAACTTAGCTGCCAACACACACTCACAGCTCCCTGACAAGAGAAAGCAAGCATAGCTTAGGTGCCAACACCCACACTCACAGCTCCCTGACAAGAGAGAGCAAAATTAGCTTAGCTGCCAACACACACATTCACAGCTCCCTAATAAGATAGAATAAGCTTAGCTTAGCTGCCAACACCAACACTCTCAGCTCCTTGACAAGAGAGAGCAAGCTTAGTATAGCTGCCAACACACACTCACAGCTCCCTGACAAGAGAGAGCAAGCTTAACTTAGCTGCCAATACCCACACTCACTGCTCCCTGACAAGAGACAATAAACTAAGCTTAGCTGCCAACACATACACACTCACAGATCCCTGACAAGAGAGAATAAGCTTAGCTTAGCTGCCAACACACACAGCTCCCTGACAAGAGAGAGAGCAAGCTTAGCATAGCTGCCAACACCCACACTCACAGCTCCCTGACAAGAGAGAGCAAGCTTAGCTTAGCTGCCAACACCCACACTCACAGCTCTTTGACAAGAGAGAGCAAGCTTAACTTAGCTGCCAACACACACTCTCAGCTCCCTGATAAGAGAGAGCAAGGTTAGCTAAGCTGCCAACACCCACACTCACAGCTCTCTGACAAGAGAGAATTAGCTAAGCTTAGCTGCCAACACCCACACTCACAGCTCCCTGACAAGAGAAAGCAAGCTTAACTTAGCTGCCAACAACACACACACACACTCACAGCTCCCTGTCTAGAGAGAGCAAGCTTAGCTTACCTGCCAACACCCACACTCACAGCTCCCTGACAAGAGAGAGCAAGCTCAGCTTAGCTGCCAACACCCACACTCACAGCTCCTTGACAAGAGAGAGCAAGCTTAACTTAGCTGCCAACACCCACACTCACAGCTCCCTGACAAGAGAGAGCAAGCTCAGCTTAGCTGCCAACACCCACACTCACAGCTCCTTGACAAGAGAGAGCAAGCTTAACTTAGCTGCCAACACCCACACTCACAGCTCCCTGACAAGAGAGAGCAAGCTCAGCTTAGCTGCCAACACCCACACTCACAGCTCCTTGACAAGAGAGAGCAAGCTTAACTTAGCTGCCAACACACACTCACAGCTCCCTGACAAGAGAAAGCAAGCATAGCTTAGGTGCCAACACCCACACTCACAGCTCCCTGACAAGAGAAAGCAAGCTTAGCTTAGGTGCCAACATCCACACTCACAGCTCCCTGACAAGAGAGAGCAAGCTTAACTTAGCTGCCAGCACCCACACTCACAGCTCCCTGACAGGAGAGAATAAGCTTAGCTTAGCTGCCAACACACACACACACACACTCACAGCTCCCTGACAAGAGAAAGCAAGCTTAGCTTAGCTGCCAACACCCACACTCACAGCTCCCTGACAAGAGAGAGCAAGCTTAGCTTAGCTGCCAACACCCACACTCACAGCTCCCTGACAAGAGAGAGCAAGCTTAGCTTAGCTGCCAACACCCACACTCACAGCTCCCTGATAAGAGAGAGGAAGCATAGCTTAGCTGCCAACACCCACACTCACAGCTCCCTGATAAGAGAGAGCAAGCATAGCTTAGCTGCCAACACCCACACTCACAGCTCCCTGACAAGAGGGAAGGTTTTTGGGGGTCTGGGAGGGAGGGTGTTGGGGTACTTGGAGGGAGGGAGGGAGGGAGTGAGAGACAGGGGAAGGGGGGGGGGGAGGAGAGGTACTACAGGGGCTAGCATAGGCATACTGCCACCCTCTCATCACTATCAACAAACACCTCCTCACCATCACTCTCCACTGTATGAATATGGTTGGTGGTATGAGTCTGTCAGCGGGGTGATGGCGAGGGATGGGACCGAGGTATTAAATGTTCATCACAAGTTCAGCTGACACGCAGGTAAAGGTCACTATTTTCACTATTTTTGTTGAGAGTGAACATGCGCAAGGCTACAGGCCTATAGTGGGATGGGTGAGTGTTGTGGATGACACACACTGCGGACCTTTGACGTTGTTCTGGTCGCATTATTGGCTGACACACACTTACTGAATTATTAGTGAGGCCTACAGGCCTATGGGCACAGATAGGCAGCAGGCGTATGCTGCGTATTTACCAGAATCTCTAACTTTTGCCATTTGGAACGAATATCTCCAATAAGCACCAAGCCAGTAACTCACCTCTGGTCACGTGGCGCAGTGCTTGAAACTGTGATTGGCAGAGACGGCAGCGGGCTGCGGGGTGGAGAGCCAATGATAACTGTGGTAGTGTGTGGCGACTAATGGGAGAGGAGAGCGGGTGTAGCCCCGCCCCCTCGGGGAGACGGAGGGCGGGGCTGGGGGGGAAGGCGGCCCCGCCCACGTGATAAGTCAGCGGGCGGCAGCAAGCAGGGAAACAAGTGTGAAGCGCTTCACATCCCAGTTCAAACCCCCTCACCCACTTGCAATAGCCCTATACAGTGTCTCTAGTGCATAATCAACCACTCAGTTATAATGATGTCAAAGTTGTACGTGGGGAACCTTCCCACGGACGTGAACGAAGGCACGCTGCGACAGTTATTTGCCGATCAAGGAGTGAATACTACTAATGTGCTTGTGAAGCGCGGCGGCTATGCCTTCCTCGACTGTACAGACCAGACAGGGATCGACAGGGCGATCGAGGTGCTCAACGGTACGTAGGAGAGGACAGAGATTGTTTGTTGCATCTTGAGAGTGAGAGTTTGGTGTGTATAATGTGAGGGAGGAGCCCGGAGATCTGCGTGCCGGTAGTCGACGACAACTTCAACATGGCTTCCATTATGGGCGGGCCTCCAGTGTAAACATTGGCGATATCCTTGATAATAAGTCACCGTGTGGGGCTGTACCGCTGTGCTGGCACTCCCACAGCTCCTGCAAGCCGGCAGCAAGCAAACCCTAGCTTGCAGCCGCTGTATTAGTGGTAAATAGGGCAGGCATCTGTAGGCCTAGCTGCCGAGGTCCGCTGGCGTATGCGTTCGAGTTTGGCGATAGTTATTTTCCCGGCATATTTCTAGTTACTGTTTCATTCATTAGATGTAATGGGCTGGGATGGTCCCGACATGTTATGTGGGGTGAAGAACCTTCCACATGAGGGTATATATAATATAAAACGGTTTTATATAGGCTGACAAGACGGCGTAAGCCTATAGAAAACGGTATTATATAGGCTGGCAAGACTGCGTAAGCCTACGCGGGCCTACTCACCGCTCTATACCTCCCTAATGTCACTTTTGGATGCTTTTATTATGCATTGATCAGCCAGCAATATTGCTTTACTTAGCAAAATAACGCCAAGAACCATCAAAATAAGGGCCAAGAATAGGCTGAATAAATCGATAATATTGATTCGGTACCAGAGTTGGTAGTCTTGCCAGCCTGTTATCATAGTTATTTAAGGAGCGCGGGAGGTATTGTAGCGCCAGAGGTTGTATAAAACCTTGGCTCATCGTGGGGTTTAGTGGCTTGAAGTGTCGCTCTCTTAGTCTCTACGGGAGGAAGCAAGTGTCTGTCAGTCAAGATAGGCTGCTATATACATATTATTGCTATTGAATCTGATGTATTATACCACTTAAGCACCGAAAACTATGATGAACTGTCATTTAAAACTGTCCAATAATAATGACGGGCAGCATGGTTAAAAAAAAATATTAGCCACCCGATACTTGTGAACCCATGAGAGGAAGGGCAGACTAGGAGTCGCCAGGGTTGGCAGCCTTGGTGGGCAAATTCCTACCATCCCGACCCAAAACGTGGCCACCACCACCACCCATACATACCCTCCTTCCCTCCTTACAGCCAGCCCCACACTACACAACTGTCTTCTTCCCAGGGTCACTGCCTCGTCCTTAAGGTCGCCGCTCCCACTCCCTGTCCCACACCTTACTGCCAGTCCGCCTCACCCCCACCCCACCCCCACATCACAATACCCCCTCCCTCTTATATAGATAGATATTTAGATATTTAAATATCTATTACCATCGGGATGTTAGGGGTGATATAGCCTCTGCTACCAACATCTTTTATCCCAACATCTCTGCGACACTTTTGGTTAGTCTAGTGGTTAAGGTACCATGTACGCCAGTTGCATAGTTCCTGTATATATACATTATATATATATATATATATATATATATATATATATATATATATAATATATCTGTGTAGATATATATCTGTGTAGATATATATAAACATATATCTACACATATGTGTAGATATATATCTATATATGTATATATATCAACATACATCTACACATGTATGTAGATATATATCTATATATGTATATGTATCAATATATGTATGTGTAGATATATATCTACACATATGTATAGATATATATGTACACAGATATATATATACAGTTATATATAGATATATCTACACAGATATATATATAGATATCTACAGATATAGATATCTAGAGATATATATATATATATATATATATATATATATATATATATATATATATATATATATATATATATATATATATATATAGTGTGTGTGTGTGTAGATATATATCTATATATTTGTATATATGTATGTGTAGATATATATCTGTATATATGTATGTGTGTGTATATATATATATATATATATATATATATATATATATATATATATATATATATATATATATATATATATATATATATATATATATATATATAATGTTGTACCTAGTAGCCAGAACGCACTTCTTTGCCTACTATGCAAGGCCTGATTTGCCTAATAAGCCAAGTTTTCATGATTTATTTGTTTTTCAACTACCTAACCTACCTAACCTAACCTAACCTAACTTTTTCGGCTACCTAACCTAACCTAACCTATAAAGATAGGTTAGGTAGGGTTGGTTAGGTTCGGTCATATATCTACATTAATTTTAACTCCAATAAAAAAATTGACCTCATACGTAATGAAATGGGTAGCTTTATCATTTCATAAGGTAAAAATTAGAGAAAATATATTAATTCAGGAAAACTTGGCTTATTAGGCAAATCGGGCCTTGCTTAGTAGGCCGAGAAGTACGTTCTGGCTACTAGGTACGACATATATATATATATACACACATACATATATACAGATATATATCTACACATACATATATACAAATATATAGATATATATCAACACACACACACTATATATATATATATATATATATATATATATATATATATATATATATATGTATATATATATATATATATATATATAATATGTATGTATGTCGTACCTAGCAGCCAGAACGCACTTCTATGCCTACTATGCAAGACCCGATTTGCCTAATAGGCCAAGTGATTTTCTTTATGTTCAAAATATAAATTTTGTTTGCAGTTGTTTTATTTGAAAAATTATTATATTATAATAGGAACATAAAGTATTGACTTAGTTATGTTAGTTTAAGTTAGGTTACGACAGGTTAGGTTAGGTAGGGTTGGTTAGGTTTGGTCATATATCTATGTCAGTTTTAACTCAAAAAAAAATTAACTCATACATAATGAAATGAATAGTTTTATCATTTCATAAGACAAAAATTAGAAAAATATATAAATTCAGGAAAACTTGGCTTATTAGGCAGATCAGGCTGTGCATAGTAGGCCAAGAAGTGTGTTCTGGCTACTAGGTACAACACACACACACTATATATATATATATATATTAATACTGTATTATATAGTGTGTGTGTCCAAGGAGGATGAATTGAAACAGGAATTTCCTAAAGTACTTTTGTATATTAATACATCTTCAGAAGGAATGATTTACAAGCCAAGTATTGGACATATATATAGACAGGAGAGAGAGGTGAAATGAAGAGGTACAATGAAAGATGAATAGTTAATCAGGCACCACTAGAAGAGTTTGAGATCACCACTGGGGATGTAAGGAAGCTTTTGCTAGAGTTGGATGTAACAAAGGCTATAGGCCCAGATGGAATCTCCGTATAGATACTAAAGGAGTGGAGGCACTGTGCCTGCCACTCTCCATAGTGTATAACAAATCACTGGGAACAGGTGAACTGCCAAAAATTTGGAAGACGGCTAATGTAGTCCCGATATACACGAAGGGGGATAGGAGGCACTGAACTACAGGCCAGTGTCGCTAACTAGCATACCATGCAAGCTGATAGAGAAGATTGTGAGAAAAAAGCTAGTGAAACATCTGGAGCGAAAGAACTTTGTAACACAGCACCAACATGGATTCAGGGATGGCAAGTCCTGCCTCACAGGATTAATTGAATTCTACGAAAAGGCAACAAAAATCAGGCAAGAAATTGAGGGGTGGGCAGACTGCATATTTCTGGATTGCCAGAAAGTCTTTGACACAGTACCACACAAGAGGCTAGTGAAAAAGCTGGAAATGCAGGTAGGAGTGAAAGGGAAGGTACTCCATTGGATAAGGGAGTACCTAAGCAACAGAAGACAGCGAGTCACTGTGAGGGGTGAGGTCTCAGACTGTTGAGACGTCACCAGTGGAGTCCCGCTGGGGTCAGTCCTTGGACCTATCCTTTTTCTTATATATGTAAATGATCTCCCAGAGGGTATAAAATCGTTCCTCTGTTTGCTGATGATGCAAAAATTATGAGGAGGAATAAAACAGAGGATGATAGTAGGAGGCTAGAAGATGACTTAGACTGATTGAATGGTCAAAAAATAAATTGCTACTGAAGTTCAACCCGAGTAAATGTAAGGTAATGAACTAGGACGATGGAAACAGGAGGCTAGACTCAGGATACAGAACGAATTCACACACACACACACACCACAACACACACCACAACACACACCACAACACACACCACAACACACACCACAACACACACCACAACACACACCACAACACACACCACAACACACACCACAACACACACCACAACACACACCACAACACACACCACAACACACACACCACACTCACACACACCACACTCACACACACCACACTCACACACACACCACACTCACACACACACCACACTCACACACACACCACACTCACACACACACCACACTCACACACACACCACACTCACACACACACCACACTCACACACACACCACACTCACACACACACCACACTCACACACACACCACACTCACACACACACCACACTCACACACACACCACACTCACACACACACCACACTCACACACACACCACACTCACACACACACCACACTCACACACCACCACACACACAACCACACACACACCACACTCTCACACACCACACTCACACCACTCACACACACACACCACACTCACACACACACACCACACTCACACACACACACCACACTCACACACACACACCACACTCACACACACACACCACACTCACACACACACACCACACTCACACACACACACCACACTCACACACACACACCACACTCACACACACACACCACACTCACACACACACCGCACTCACACACACCGCACTCACACACAGCACACTCACACACAGCACACTCACACACAGCACACTCACACACAGCACACTCACACACACCACACTCACACACACCACACTCACACACACCACACTCACACCACACACACACCATACACACACCACACACACACACAACCACACACACACACAACCACACACACACACAACCACACACACACACAACCACACACACCACACACACACACACCACACACACACACAACCACACACACCACACACACACACAACCACACACACCACACACACCACACACACACACACACCACACACACACACACACCACACACACACCACACACAAACCACACACACAATGTGTGTGTATGTGTGTTTTTGTGTGTCTCATCGTGGATTCACACACACCACAGCTTCCTGCACTAGTGGGGAGGGCGGTTGAAAATGGACATAGGAAAGTGAGCTTCAATGTAATGTACTCAAACATTGATGGGATTACCAACAAAGCAAGTGAACTGGTAGAAAGGGCGCAGGAAGAAAACCCAGATGTAATAGGACTCACAGAAACAAAATTGTCAGGATTCATAACAAAGGCAGTGTTTTCAGAGGACTTTTATATAGTAAGGAAAGAGAGGGATGAGAGAGGAGGAGGAGTGGCCTTGTTGATGAGGAAGGACTGGAGCTTTGAATAGATGGAAATTCCGGGCTGCGACGGATTCAGAGATTACATAACAGGAACTATGACAATGAGTGGACCTAAGATAATAGTGGCAGTCATTTACAACCCTCCATTAAATGGCAGAATACCCAGACACGAGTTCGACAGAAACATGGCTACCATTAACATAATAGAGAGAGAAACTTCAGTTGCTTGCAGAAATGGATCCAGACTCTTAATCATGGGCAATTTCAACCATGGAAAGATAGACTGGGAGAATGGGGACCCACATGGAGGTGAAGACGCATGAAGATCTAAACTTTTGGAAGTGAGTACAAGGAACTTTGAGCCAACATGTCAAGGGACCCACAAGAATGAGAGGAAATGACAAACCAGCTGGACTCGACCTGATATTCACCTTAAATGACTCGGAAATAAGGGAAGTCAAATATGAAGCCCCCATAGGAATGAGTGACCACAGTGTATTGATATTTGAGTTTCTGGTAGAAGTAAGGATAACCTATCCAAGGATTGGAAGGAAAAAGACTAAATTACCAAAGAGGAAAATATGACGAGATGAGGAACTCCCTAATGGGAATGCCATGGGAAACAGAACTCAGAGAAAAGACTGTACAGGATATGATGGATTATGTCACTCAGAAGTGTCATGAGGCTGAAGACAGGTTTATCCCAGTCCAAAAAGTGAAAAATGAAAAGCAACAGAAGAATCCGAGGTTCAACCAGGAATGTGCAGCAGCGAAGCAATTGAGTAAAAAAACAGGGATAGATACCAGAGGGGCAGAAATGAGTTCATCAGAGTGAGGAGAGAAGCAGAGAGACAGTATGAAAATGACATCGCGAGTAAAGCTAAGACCAAAACTGCTCCACAGCCACATCAGGAGGAAAACAGCAGTGAAGGAACAAGTGATGAAAGTGAGAAAAGGGGAGAACAGATACACAGAGAACGACAAAGAGGTGTGTGAAGAACTCAACAAGAGATTTCAGGAGGTCTTCACAATAGAACAAGGAGAGGTCCCTGCACTAAATGAGGAGGCAAACCGAACAACCTTGGAGGAATTTTACCTCACCAGTGATGAGGTCAAAAGTAATCTGTTGGAGCTGAATGTGTCAAAGGCTGTTGGGCCTGACAGAATCTCACTGTGGATTCTAAAGAAGGTGCAGAAGCACTAAGTGTGCCACTCTCTATGGTGTATAACAGGCCACTGG